>NC_041392.1:373341070-373353675 GCF_002162155.2 Triticum dicoccoides | reverse complement strand
AGGGGCTCTGGCCCCTTTCCCCTTTTTTTTGCTTTCCCTTTTTTTTTCTTTTTTTTCCAGCAACTTTTGCCTCTGCTTTTAGCCACTATTGACTTTGCAAAAATATGCCACTGGCCAAAACAATTTCAAATAATGATTGGGCACTGCCAAAAAAAGATTGTGAGGCTTTAGAAATAGTTTGCCATTTTTATAAATTAAAAAGGCATTTAATTTATTTCTTAGGTCACTGTTTTAAGTAGTTTAGACCACTCAAACTCTTTGTAAAAATGTTGGTTCACCACCAATATTACTTGTGGATTATTTGGCACATGATGAACATTTTAGTTTTCATGTTTGACCAATTTTGAATTTCACTCAGAATTTGAATTTGAGTTCAACTGGAATTTGAAAAAGATAAGAACAATGATGAACAAACACTTGTTTAGCAAAAGGATTATATTAACCCCAGGGATTATTATAGCATCATTACACCGGGGCGTTACAACTCTCCTCCTCTAAAAGAAATTCTCGTCCGGAGAATTAAGAGGTAGAAGGGAAAAGATCGGGGTATTCAGCTCGGAGGTTATCCTCGCGTTCCCAAGTGGCTTCATCTTTAGTATGATTTGACCATTGCACCTTGAAGAACTTGGTAACCTTCTGGCGGGTTCGACGTTCAGCTTCTTCAAGAATGCGGATAGGATGCTCTTTGTAAGTGAGATCATCTTGAACTTTAATCAATTCCGGATCGACTTCACGTTCCGGGTCCTTGAAGCATCGACGAAGTTGCGACACGTGGAAGACGTCATGGACGTGAGAGAACTGAGGTGGCAACTCCAATTGATAGGCCACCAGTCCACGACGGGCGAGAATACGGAAGGGACCAATGTAGCGCGGAGCTAGCTTGTCCTTGACTCCGAACCGATGAGTGCCTCTCAAAGGAGTGACACGCAGATAAGCTTGTTCACCAGGTTGATAAGTTGAACCCCAGTGTTTCCGGTCATAGTTGCTCTTCTGGCGGGATTGGGCCGCCTTGAGATTATCCCGGACAATGCGAACCTGCTCTTCAGCTTGTTGAATAATGTCCGGACCAATGAGTGCTCGTTCCCCAGTTTCTGACCAATTCAGAGGGGTTCGGCACTTACGTCCATAGAGCACTTCGAAGGGTGCCATCTTCAAGCTGGCTTGATAGCTGTTGTTATAAGAGAACTCCACATAAGGGAGAGATTCTTCCCACTTCTTGCTGAAAGAAATAACACAAGCTCGAAGCATGTCTTCAAGAATTTTATTGACTCGCTCGACTTGGCCTTGGGATTGGGGATGATAAGCAGTGCTCCAGGTAATATGAGTTCCCATTGCCTCTTGGAAACTATCCCAGAACTTAGAAGTGAAAATACTGTCGCGGTCTGAACTGATCTCCTTTGGAATGCCGTGGAGTGACACAATTCGGGAGATATACAAGGTTGTCAATTGACTAGCAGTGATAGTCTCCTTGACTGGCAGAAAGTGAGCAACTTTCGAGAATTGGTCGATGACAACAAAGATAGCATCGTTACCTTTCTGAGACTTGGGAAGTCCAGTGACGAAGTCCATTTGAATCTTATCACACTTCCATTGAGGAATCGGAAGCGGTTGTAGAAGTCCAGCCGGTTTCTGATGTTCTGCTTTGACGCGACGGCAAACGTCACATTCTTTGATATATCGAGCCATGTCTTGCTTCATTTTAGACCACCAGTACTTCTAACGGATGTCTAGATACATCTTGGTACTTCCCGAATGAATAGAGAGAGGGGTGTCATGCGCTTCTTTCATCACCTTCTCTGTCATAAGCTCGAACCGGGGTACTACAATGCGATCTCTGAAGTATAAGGTTCCATCTTCACCAAGTGAGAAATCTCTGGATTTCTCTAAGGCAAGATCCTTTTTCATCAAATCAACGTGAGAATCTTTGGCTTGAGCAGACTTAATTGCTTTCAGCAGAGTTGGTTCCAGTACAAGGTTATTCAGAGAACCCTGTGGAACTAGTTGAAGGTTTAGCTTGCATAGCTCTTCATAAAGCCGGGGTTGAGCTTTGTAGACCATGTGATTATTGCAATAAGACTTGCGGCTCAGGGCATCAGCCATTACATTAGCCTTACCAGGGGTATAAGATATACCGCAGTTGTAGTCCGCAATAGCTTCCATCCACCGCTGCTGAGGGAGGTTCAGATCTGGTTGAGTAAACAAGTACTTCAGACTCTGATGATCAGTGAAGATCTCGCAATGATTACCGAGAAGGTACTATCGCCATAGCTTTAATGCAAAGATAACCGCTGCAAGCTCAAGGTCATGAACCAGGTAGTTTTCCTTGTGAGGACGCACTTGGCGGGAAGCATAAGCAATCACCCTGCGCTCTTGCATTAGAACACAGCCTAATCCTTGACGTGAAGCGTCACAATAGATGACAAAGTCCTTGCGAGAATCAGGGGGAGCAAGCACTGGGGCAGAAGTTAGTTTGTCCTTGAGTGTCTGGAAACTTTCCTGACATTTGTCTGTCCAATCGAACTTAACACCTTTGTGAAGCAGATTAGTCAGTGGCTTGGCGATCTTGGAGAAGTTCTCGACAAAGCGGCGACAATAGCTGGCCAGTCCGAGAAAGCTTCTGACTTGCTTGACAGTCTTCGGAGGGGTCCAGTCAAGAATAGCCTGAACGCGCTCTGGGTTGATGGCAATACCATCCTTGGAGATGACATGACCAAGGTAGGTGACTTCGGGCAACCAGAATTCACACTTGGAATACTTGGCATAAAGTTGATGCTCTCGAAGCTTCTCTAGAACAAGACGAAGATGTTCAGCATGTTCTTCTTTTTTCTTCGAATATACCAGGATATCATCCAGATAGACTACGACGAACTTGTCGAGGTAATCCATGAATATATAGTTCATCAGACGAGAGAATGTAGCTGGAGCATTGGTTAAACCGAATGACATGACGGTGTACTCGTAAGAACCATAATGAGTCACAAATGCGGTCTTTGGAATATCCTCTTCACGAACACAGATCTCGTGGTAACCCAACCTCAAGTCGAGTTTAGAGAATATCGATGAACCAGCCAGTTGATCATATAGATCATTGATCCGAGGAAGGGGATATTTGTTTTGAATTGTAGCTTGGTTTATAGGACGATAGTCTTGGACCAAACGGTTCGTACCGTCCTTCTTCTTGACGAAGAGAGAAGGTGCTCCCCAAGCAGAGGAACTTGGACGAATGAAACCTTTGTGAAGAGATTTGTCGATTTCCTCCTTAAGCTCAAGGAGTTCATGAGGTGGCATCTTGTAGGGTCGTTTTGCAATAGGAATGGTGCCTGGTTTCAAGTCGATGACGAACTCGACAGCCCGGGCAGGGGGTATTCCTGGAAGTTCTTCTGGAAATACGTCTTGGAAGTCGCGAACGACTGGAATCTTTTCAATTCCCTCAAGAGGTGTTGCGTTCAACGCATTCAAGACATAAAGTCGTGCTTCAGCGTTTTGAACAAGCTGAGCATGGTAGCTTACTATCTCATCGAAAGGATGTAGGAGGTGAACGACCTTGGTGGCGCAAACGATAGAGGCAGTATGCGCTTTCAACCATTCCATTCCCAGAATGAGGTCAATACTGGAAGAATCAAGAATAATGGGAGAAACACGAAATTCCAACCCTTCAATTTCAACGGGGATGTCGTGACCAATCATGGTAGTTCGACACTGACCCGCAGGGGTGCGTACCACTATCGGAGTGTTCATGGGCTCGCAACGAATGTCATGTGTGCAAGCAAAATTTTCTGACATGAATGAATGTGATGCTCCTGAATCGAATGAAACAGAAGCCGGTACTGAATTAACAAGAAGGGTACCCATCACAGTGGCAGGCTGGTCTTGAGCTTCATTCAGATCAACATGATTAGCCTGACCATGACCATAAGGTCTAGCATTATTGTTATGGGGCTGATTGTTACGGCCAGTTGAAGGTAGAGCCAGCTGGCTCTTTTTCTGAGTGCACTCTTTAGCAAGGTGGCCGGGGCGGCCACATCTGAAGCACAGACCATCATTGGGATCGGGAGCAGGAGCTTGGGATGGTACATCTCGAAGAGGCTGCCTCTCTGGTGGAGGAGGCAGACGAGGTGCAGCATAGGACTGTCTTGGTGTAGGTGCAGTTGGACGATACATGCTGTGGGGAATCCATATCCGACGCTTCTGCGCTGACGGGCCCGAAGATGGGCCGGCGTCACGGCTACGCCTGAGGGATCCCTGGTGTTCCTGAAGACCAGTCTCAACCTGAATAGCCTTGTTCACCAAGGTGGCAAAGTCGGCAAAGTCATGAATGAGCAGTGCTAGCTTGATATCAGGGTGAAGTCCATCACGAAACTTCTCTTGCCTACGAGCATCAGTTGCAATGTCTTCTTCAGCGTATCGGGACAATTCCAAGAATTCCAGCTGATAAGCATCTACAGACTTGTTGCCTTGGGTGAGGTTACGGAACTCGCGCTTCTTCTTGTCCATGATTCCCTAAGTAATGAAGCGGGCACGGAAAGCGGCTTGGAAATCCGGCCAAGTGATGACCGTTCCAGCAGGTAGGGTACGCCTGTGGCTGTCCCACCATTGAGCAGCGGGACCCTTGAGGAAGAAGGATGCGAAGGTGACATAGCTCGCAGGGGCAACACTAGCAGACTCCATTTCATACGTGATGTCTCGGAGCCAGTCATCAGCATCAAGGGGCTGAGTTGAGCTGCGGTAGATTGTCGGATTGAGGCCCATGAAGTCCTGCAGAGTAACTAGGGCTGGCTGCTGGTTCATGTTCGGACGAGGAAACTGAGCCATCATTCCTTCCATGAACTGGCGATTCAACTCAAACTGTTGCATCATTCCAGCAAAGAATTCAGGCGGTGGTGGATCGTTGGCACCATGACCACGACCAGCCGGTCTAACCATCCTGCTAACATGTAACAAGGGGTAGTTCAGCATTGAGCATTTGCAAAGGCAAGGATCATTCATGACGAAAACATGCATAATGAAGGAGGTACGATGGATTCCACTTCGTAGTCAACACGACAGGTGTGTGTACTATTCAAGAGGCTATTCTAAGGAATAATCCAACTTCGGGGTGCATGTGGTCACGGGATCCTAATGTTAGTAAATTCGTTTAACCCGAGTAGAAGAGAGTTCAGAGTCCCAAAGTATAGACGAGGAATAAAAGATCCTAATACCACCCAATAGCGACGTGGGCCCGTAAGCCACACAACCAATGTTAGTAAAAGTTTTTCAGTGACTAGACTCAACTTCAGCCAAGGAGTTGGAAAGGGGGCTACCTACAGGCAGTCGGCTCTGATACCAACTTGTGACGTCCTCGATTCAATCGTACACTAATCATACACGCAAATGTGTACGATCAAGATCAGGGACTCACGGGAAGATATCACAACACAACTCTAGACACAAATCAAAATAATACAAGCTTTATATTACAAGCCAGGGGCCTCGAGGGCTCGAATACATCAGCTTGAGTCAGCGGAAGCAACAATATCTGAGTACAGACATGAGTTAAACAAGTTTGCCTTAAGAAGGCTAGCACAAAAGCATCTACGATCGAAAAGGCAAGGCCTCCTGCCTGGGAGCCTCCTAACTACACCTGGTCATCGGCGGTCTTCGTCACGTGGTAGTAGACGCCCTTGGTGTAGTAGCAGTCGTCAAAGGTGTCATCTGGCTCCTGGACTCCGTCATCTGGTTGCGTCATCCGAGAAGAATGGAAAAGGGGAAAAAGAGGGAGCAAAGCAACCGTGAGTACTCATCCAAAGTACTCGCAAGCAAGGATCTACACTACAGATGCAACATTATCAAAGAGGGGTTGTATATGTGGACTGGGCTGCAGAAATGCCAGAATAGAGAGAAGGCCTAGTCCTATCGAAGACTAGCATCTTCTGGAAACCACCATCTTGCAGCAAACAAGAGGGAGTAGAGTAGCATAAAGTAAAGTGGTAGTAGTGTTATCAACCTCGGCCAGAGATCCTTTCTCGACTCCCTGCGAGAAAGCATTCCCAGAGCCATACTATCCAGTTATCATCACAATCAAATCCTCATCACCATCCAGTTCTCATCACAAGTATCCAGTTCTAGTTGTATCGATCGGGATACAACTCCAAGTGTCCGTTACCGTAGGACAGGCTATCGATAGATGTTTTCTTCCCTGTAGGGGTGCACCAACTTACCCACCACGCTCGATTGACTCCGGCCGGACACACTTTCCTGGGTCATGCCCGGCCTCAGCCAAACAATATGCCGCAACCCGACCTAGGCTTAATAGAGAGGTCAAGCACGCCGGACTAAACCTATGCCCCCAGGGGTCATGGGCCATCGCCGCGGGAACTCCTGCACGTTGCGTGGGCGGCCGGTGAGCAGACCTAGCTACCTCCCTAAAAAGGCAGGAGCTTACCAGTCCAACCTAGCGCGTGCCGCTCCGTCGCTGACGTCTATTAAGCTTCGGCTGATGTACACGACGCAGAACGCCCATACTATGCCCACGTGATGGTTAGTGCTATCAGGCCAGAGGCCCCTCGGATCAAATATCCCAATCGTAGTGGATTAGGAACGCGCGGTAACAAGCAGAGACTCACGAGATATGTGACCCCGTTGCCCCGTCTCGAGGACTTGTGGCAAGGGCTAAGAATGCCCGGCCACGCCTCGTAATTATCTCTCGGGCACCTTCCAGGTCAACCCGACTCCACATCACTCGCAATTATGCTCGCGCGGGCACCCCTCAGGGTCGACCCGTCTTTAGTAACATGGCTCAGTGTAAAGTCATAGTAACCATAGTAACTGTGTGTTTAAACATCAAGGGGAAAACCCGAGGAATCACCCCCGGTGAATTCCACTCAATGTAATCACCAAGGTGAATGTAAGAGGAATCACCCCCGAGGTTCACACTTGAGGGGTTGCACGACACAGTCATATCGGAAGTGGTTAAGGTGGAATCACCCTCGATGACCACGACCGAATAGCTACACTACAGGGTTAACATCAGAAGTGCTGTAGAGGTCTCACCCTCGGCACTCGATAGTAACCCAGCAGTGTCGAGCAACTAAGGGGAAAGTGATGTGCGGTGCCGGGGCCTGGTCTTCAATCCCGTTGATCGGGTCTTCAATGATGAAGCAGGGGCAACAAGGACAAGGTGGGGGTCACTGATGGATCACTAACCAACCTATACTAAGCAATTTAGGATAAGCAGGTAGGGTACAATAACAGTTACAAAAGCAGGCTATGCATCAGAATAGGAGCATACAATAACAGTAGCAAAATCTAATGCAAGCATGAGAGAAAGGAGTGCGATATCGGGATGATCAAAGGGGGGGCTTGCCTGGTTGCTCTGGCAAGGAGGGGTCGTCGTCGACGTAGTCGATCACAGGGGCGGCATCGGTCTCAGGGTCTACCGGAGAGAAGAGGGGGAAGAAACAGTAAATATAAAGCAAACATAGCATCACAAAGCATAACGTGGCAATATGTTGTGCCGAGAGTGACCTAACGTATGGCTGCACGATATAGGTGAAGGGGGAATTCAACCGGGAATGTTTTCTCGGTTCCGGACCTGTGTCAGACAGATGACCGGAGGGGAAAAGTTCCATGTTCAGATAGTTAGAGGCATGTGACAATTGAACGGACCGCGTATTCGGATTCGTTGAATTTTTCTGAGCAACTTTCATATAGAAAACATTTTCATCCGAGTTACGGTTTATTTTCTATTAATTTTCAAAGTTTAAACAATTTTCTGGATTTATTTATATTAACAGAAATGGAATATGACGTCAGCATGATGTAGAGGTGATGTCAGCAATCAACAGGACGGTTGACTGGGGTCAAACCTGACCTGTGGGTCCAGTGGGACCCACTGGTCAGTGACTGGACTAATTAAACAGTGTTAATTGGACTAATCTAATACTAATTATCAAGCGGGGCCCACTGTCAGTGTCTAATTGGTGAATAGATTAATTAGTCAATTTAATTAACACATTTTCTATTTATCTAAAACATTTTATTGACTCGGCCCCACATGTCAGTGGGTTGACTCAGTCAACGAGTCAACTGGGCCCACCCGTCAGTGGCTCAGCGGGCCCCATACGTCAGCGCCAGGTCAGCCTCACCGGCGTTGGCGCCGAAAGTGCTCCGGCGAGCCTCCCGCGGCGGCGCACGTCGGGAGAGGGGGTCGGGTTTCGCGCACAGGGGGTTTCTGGGGTCGTAGCTAGGTGCGTTCGACGCGGTTCGACGTCACACGCAAGATGGAGGCGACGGCCGGGGCCAGGAACGACCGGAACGGCGCTGGCGACGAGTAGAAACAGCGCCGGAGTACGGGCGCGAGCGGGTTCAGCGTTAGAGCGCGCGAGCGGCCAAACTAACCAACTAGGCGGGGTCTAGGGCGCTCCAGGAGCTCGTCGGAGCTACTAGCTCGAGCGGAGAAACTCGGTGGCGAGCCCTACGACGGCAATGGCGGACGGCGGAGCTCGGCTTGCGGGCGAGCTGGCTACAGCGAAAGGCACGGCGCGAGGAGAGTAAAGGAGGAAGGGAGGAGCTCACCGGGCGGCACACACTGTGGCCCTCGGAGGTTTAGGAGCTGCAGTGCAGTGGATCGATGTCGGCGAGCTCCTGTGATCCGAAGTGGAAGATGAGGCTGGGGAGCGTTCTGGGGCGCCCGGCGTCTTGCAGCTCGTCGGGGAGGCGTAGCCGAGGGAGGCGGAGCGGTTGGACAGGTCGGCGAGGCGAACGGGTCTTGGTGGCCGCGGGGACGACGGAGAACGGCGGCGACCACGTCGGTCTCCTCTCCAGAACGAAGGAGAGGGAGAGGAGAGAGCTGGATCTAGGGGAGAGGGGGCAAGTGGGTGAGTGGGGAGGGAGCCCGAGGCGTCGGGCTGCCCTTATCCTCCCCGCGACGCTTGTAGCGGCGTGGCCGGTGAGGGGGTTCGGCGGCGACGTGCATGCGCGGTCACTCGCATAGTGGAGGAGGGGGAAGCCGACAGGGGGGGAGTGGGCCGGCCTAGCCTGGGCCAGATGGCTCGGGTGGGCCGAAGCCTGTATCATTTATCGGGACGAGCACGCGGAGTCTACCATATGTCCGGTGTGCGGCGTCACTCGATACAAGAAGAGGAAGAAAGCTCCTCGAAAATCGGTGTGGTACTTTCCGATCACTCCTCGTCTGCAGCGGTATTTCGCGGACCCTAAGGTAGCAAAGCTCCTGCGTTGGCACGCGGATAGGGAGGAGAATAAGCAGGAAGATGACGAAAATGATCCGGAGATAAATAAAAAAGACAAGATGCTGAGTCACCCTAAGGATGCGAGCCAGTGGCAAGCGTTGAACTTTGAATACCCAGAATTCGGGAAGGATCCAAGGAACATCGTGCTGGGCGCGAGCACCGATGGAGTCAATCCGTTTGGCAGCCAGAGAAGCACACATAGCACCTGGCCTGTGTTTGTGTGGATGTACAACCTTCCCCCCTGGTTGTGCATGAAGAGGAAGTACATTCACATGAGTATGCTAATTGAAGGGCCGAAACAACTAGGGAACGACATCAATCTGTATCCGGGGCTGCTGAAGGAGGAGCTAGACACGCTGTGGAAAACGCCAGCCAATACGTGGGATGCCGCAGAGAAAGAATATTTCCCTATGAGAGCCGCACTGCTCACGATGGTGCCTCACTATCTCGGTTACGGATATCTCGCGGGGCAGGTAGTCCACGGATTTTCTGGATGTGTAAGGTGCATGGATGACACAACGTATCGCCAGCTAGATAGAGATCCCGGGTCTTAGAAAACCGTGTTCATGGGACATCGAAGGTGGCTTCGCGACGATGACCTGTGGAGGAAATGCAAGGATCTGTTCGATGGTGAAACCGAACCCCGAAAACGCTCGTGTACGAGGAGCGGCGAGGAAATAGACGAGCTGTTGAAAAATTGGAAAGACTGCCCACTGCCGGGAAAGAAGCAAAAGGCGCCAGAGCCGGGAAAGAAGCGAAAGGCGCCAGAGCTGCTGCTGAAGGTATGGAAAACAAGGTCTGTTTTCTGGGACTTGTCGTACTGGAAGATCCACCGTGTGCCTCACAGCCTTGATGTCATGCATATCATGAAGAACGTGTGCGAGAGTCTGCTTGGTACCCTGCTCAACATGCCAGAGAGGACCCAAGATGGGCCGAAAGCAAGGGCAGACTTGAAATCAATGGGCATTAGGCAGGAGCTTCACGCTAATGATGATGATGGTGATGATGAGGCAAAGCAGGACACAGAAAGTCATCGCAAAGGCAAAAAGGCCAAGAAGACCGGAAATGGCTACCCTCCCGCGTGCTTCACTCTAAGTCAGGAGGAGATCGAGCAGTTTTTCACCTGCCTCCTAGGAGTAAAACTTCCTTATGGTTACGCGGGGAAGATAAGTAGATACCTAGACCCAGCGAAGCAGAAGTTCAGCGGGATGAAGTCTCACGACTGTCACGTGCCGATGACGCAGATACTTCCAGTTGCAATCCGTGGGATCGTGGACGCGCACGTCTGTGAAACGCTATTTGGCCTGTGCAACTTTTTCGACGTGATCTCTTGGAAGTCGATTGGCGTGAGGCAACTCAGAAGGCTACAGGAAGAGATCGTGGTGATACTATGCGAGCTTGAGATGTACTTCTCGCCCGCATTCTTTGACGTTATGGTGCATCTGCTGGTCCATATCGTGGAGGATATCATCCAACTCGGGCCGATGTTCCTGCACAGCATGATGCCGTTCGAAAGGATGAATGGTGTCATCAAAGGATACATTCGCAACATGTCACGTCCAGAGGGAAGTATAGCCAGGGGCTTTCTGACCGAAGAGTGCATCTCCTACTGCACGAATTATCTAGGCATCGAGAACCCTGTTGGTCTGCCCATCAACAGGCACCTCGGCAGGCTCGCTGGATGGGGTCACCATGAGGGTTGCCGCAAAATGCATGTCGACTTCGAGGGTCGACTCGCCGACTTTGAAAGAGCAATCCTAGTCGCGCTACAACACATAGACGTGGTCGATCCTTGGGTGGTAGAGCACAAAACCTTTATTGAGAAGATGTACAATGACCGAGGCCAACAGAGGATGAACGAAGATATACTCAAAGAGCACAACTCATGTTTCACGCGTTGGTTCAAGCAGAAGCTTCTGTCGTACCCTTTACATGAGGATTCTTCCGCGGAAGAACAACTCATATTCGCCTTGTCACAGGGTGCCGAGCACAACCTGATGACCTATGAGGCGTACGATATCAACGGCTACACATTCTACACTGAGGACAAGGACATGAAGAGCGATGGTTATCAGAACTCCGGGGTAATGATGGAATCCTACACCGGCAACGACAAGGACAGATACTACGGAAGGATCAAGGAGACCTGGGAGTTGTGCAACGCTGGAGAGAAGGTCCTGATGTTCCGTGTCAGATGGGCCAAGAGCGTCCTAAAAGAAGACCGGTATTTCACCACCATGGTTATACCCGAAGCCAAATCCAAGACCGCGGGCGCAAACGTCACCGTGAAAAATGAGCCATGGGTACTGGCTTCCCAAGTGGACCAATGCTTCTTCATTACCGACCCGTCAAAGCCCAGTCGTGTTGTCGTGAGGAGAGGCAAAAGGAAGATCATCGGAATGGATGGAGTAGCCAATGAGCAAGACTTCGACAACTACGGCGACCCAAAGATCGAACATGACGACGACGATGAAGTAGCAGCACACACCACAAGAAGAAGCAAGACCACCCTACCTAAAGGACGTCCGTTCCACAAAAGAACTCCATTTGCGAAAAAGAAGGGCTAGAAGATTGTGAACAGATAGCTAGCTAAGATCGATTGTATTTAAATCGTAGTCTTCATTTCTCGATTGTATTTCATGGGCACTTTTTGATATCATGAATATTTTTAAATTTCATGGGCACTTTTTGAATTCATGAGGACACTTTATCTCGACCCCCCTCCATCTCGATCTCGATTCCCCCTCCATCTCGATCTTGATCCCACCCGCACCCTCCCCCGCTAGCTAGCTCCACCGCCGCCGACGACCCACCGCAACCCTCGCCCGCTCCACCGCCGCCGACGAGCACCCGGCCCCCCGCACCCCTGGGGAGTTATTACTGTTTTTATAAAAAAAATATTACTGTTATGATTTAAACAAGTTTGAACATATTTAAACACAAATAAATATCAAACAGGATTTAAAATGCATAAAAAAATATTGGGGAGCCTGGGAATAGAACCCAGGACCTCCTGGTGTGTGCTACATATTGACCAGTCGGGCTAGTGGGCGGGGTCTGTTGTAGATAGGGTTAGGTTGTATATAACCTGACAAGTCGGGCTAGATTAAATTACTTATGGCGCACCCCTCGGTGGTGCGCCATTGCTATGGATGTACTTATGGCGCACCCCTGGGTGGTGCGCTATTGCTAAGCCCCCCACACTAAAATCCCCAATCTCCATTTCTCTCTAATCCCTCCCCTGCCTCGTCTCACCCGCGCCTGACCACCACCGCCCACCACTTCCCCCATGCTCGCCGTCCCTGGCCGTGCTCGCTTCCCCCGCCGCACCCGACCACCTCCCTCACCATCCCCCCTCCGCCCGCGCCCGCCCTCGCC
>NC_041392.1:373319593-373340868 GCF_002162155.2 Triticum dicoccoides | reverse complement strand
CGAGCGCGACATCTAGGGTTCCTAGCCGCTGTCACCGCTGCTGGCCCGCCACCGCGGCGCGCCCAGCCGGCCGAACCCTCTGCTGCCCCGCCTCCGGTATAGGACCCCAGTAGCGCCTCCCCCCATCAAGTAGTCGCTCCCACCAGTGGCGCCCCCCTCCCTGGAGAAGGCGCTCCTGCCCAGCAACGCTGCCGCCCGGAGCTACGCCGGTGACCAGTCCGTAGGCAGGTAGCCACCACTCCTTCGTCCTTCCTCCCTCTTCCCTCATCCCCCCTCCCTCCTTCCTCTTGCATCCTCTGTTCAATTTTTTGCTTGCTGCGTGATTTTTCCAGAGCATGCTCAAGTTTACATGTGGAAGGATTGTCCTTGATAGGTTTGTGATAATGCCTCTAAGGGAGGGGGGCATCGCGTCATTAGTCTCTGTATCAGAGTCTTTTTTTCCTAGCCGTGTTGTCACCAAAAAATGCAATAAATTCTCATGGTTCGAAACCTTTGATACTTGGCTTCTCCAAATGAGAAATTTATGCATGTAATAATTGGTTTACCTTAGTTTGCAGAAATATGAAATTAAGCCTTACTTAGTAACAATGTTTCAAGAAGATCAATTTGGAAGCTCTGCTTCACAGGATGCCTTCAGACACTTGCACATATCTTTCTAACTCATGCATCATTTCATCTATTAGACACTTCAAAGTGATGGCTATTTCCTTTACCTTAGAGGAAAAACAAAATAATATCTTCTACTTTGCCTAGAGGAAATATAATTTCATGGACTACTTGTTATATCAAATTTTTAGCTAAGTTTTGTCTCCCTGCAAAAATTGGGAAAATTCCTTCTCAAAATCACATGTTTTAACTAGGAAGAACCCGAGACACTATGGCATCGACACTTGTAAGAAAAGAAATAGCAGGAGAATGAATATTATATTAAAAAATGGTATTAGTAGTGGTAAACAAGCATATAATCCCTCCCAGGTAGTAACAATAACTTTATGCAGGAGAGTGAAAGAAGAAGCATAGGAGATCAGGTTCGATCACGGTTGGAGAAAAATTGAGGTGTTTGTTGGCTCCAAGACAGTGATACAGGTATATACATGTGCTCTGCTTACTTGATCATACAGAAGATTTTCATATAAGAGCTATTTCAAGTTGCTGAACCTTTTCATATAAGTTTGCTTCCAAGGAGTTGTTCTCTGTCTGGTCCAATTCTGAAGAAATAAAAAGTGAATAGTTTGTTTGTTCCCTATGTGGTCACTCTATTTTTTGAGTACTGACATTAGTTATGTTTGTTAGCAGCAAGATATTTAAATGAAGCTTGTTCTTTTTCAACTGTTCAACTGATGCCATGAAACTGAATATAGTAGTTGAAAACCCTGTTTTTCTTCCTGATCGTGAAAATTTGAAGTCTTGTTTGTGTTTTGGTTTTGTTGGTTGACAATTATGTTTAGTTTTTCATTTCATGGGTGCTGTAAAATGTGCAGGTGGTGAGTTGAGGCTCAGCATACAGCTTGTTTGGACTAACCAAGAGGACGAGGTATGTTGCTTGCCCAAGCTAAGTGACACGTACGCGCCAAGTTTTCTGTTATATAATTACATGTTAGTGCTTAGTTAAACTGCATGATACGGCCATAGCAGATGGATGGTACTAGGTGTTGTTTTGTTTCTTGCCAATGTATTCAGAGAGCAGATGTGCCACTGCAGATTTCTTTTCTTGAAGGCAACTCACATAAGTTGAGCTACAAGTGAACAACTTGCTTCTATTAGATCTAGAATGGAAGCTCACATAAGTTGAGCTGATTTTTGTCCATATGAAAGCAGAGGACCATATGGTCTGTGGCCTTTTCATCCATATGAAAGTAGAGGCACATTGTGGTGCTAGTTTGCTGGGTTTTGTCTCCGACCATCATGTCATGATGAATTTGCAGGTACCCCGAGAGGCCCTTGAGTTTGCCGGAATGTCGATTAACTTCCGTTCCGGCAAATTCGGGTACTCCATATGTCCTATTTTCAGCAAAGGTCATGCTGAAATTTTCCGTGAATTTTAGCATGACTTTGCTAAAAATAGGACATATGGGGTACTTGCGATAATGCATGGGCTGGGGTATCTTAGTACTTAATTAAGTAGGATCAACTGCCCCTTTATTCTTCCTGCATTAAACCATAGGTGGCAATAGAGTCAAGTGATTAGGCCCAACTTAGAATTCTCCTTACCATCGATAAACCCTAGATGATAAACCCAACATAGGTGGAAATAGAGCCAAGTGATTAGTACCTAGTGATTAGGCCCAACCTAGGGTGCCTCGGCATCGATAAACCCTAAATGATGAAAACTTAACTTGGCTGCCCCGGATGCCTCGGTGTCGATGAGAACCTAAATGATGTACACTTAGGCTTTTAGGGTGCCTCGGCATCGACAAACCCTAAATGATGAAAGCTTAGGCTTTTAGGGTGCCTCGGTGTCGACAAACCCTAAATGATGAGACCATGATCTTGTTCCTTGACAATAACCAACTTTTTGACCAAACTTTTTTCCTATTTAGAGCGAAACATGGCCCACAACGATGAGGCCGGTGGTTCGGGCGGCAAGCAATTCTGGGAGTTGTCCCAGGAGATGGAGGAACAACCTCACCGCTATGAGGACGCCGCGGAAGACACCGATCCTGATTACACAACCCCTAGTGGCGTCGGGGATGACACCACAGATGGTGCCGCCGAGGATGCCACCACTGATGATGGCGGCGCACACACAGATGGCAGCCAACCGAAGAAGCGAAGGACGGACCGGCGCCCGAATGCGCTCCGCACCCTCAAGGAGGAATTCACTCAAGTGGACTCCGACGGGAATCCAATGGAGCCCAAACATATAGTCAAGGGGTACTCGCTTCAGCTCGGGTGCATTCTCCGGAGCACCGTCTCGATCAACACCGAGAAACTTAGGCATAAGGACCGAGGGAATTTGCGCAACCTCCTCTTCACGAAGCTGCACGAACGATACAAGTTCCCCGCCGAATTTGAAAACACACGCCTCTCAGGGAATAAAGTGAATAGTGCCGCCCTCACGAAGATGAGCACGGCCCTATCTACTTGGAAAAGCGCGGTGAAGAGAATGATTGATAAAGGTGATAGTTATGAGAAGATCAAGGCAAAATATCCTTTGATGAGCGAAGATGAGTACAAGGAGTTCAAGATCAAGTGCGAGAGCAGTGCAACCTCCGAATCAAGTCAGTGGGGGAAAGAAATGCGGGAGTTGAACTTAGGGTTACACAAACTCGGTCCCGGCGGCTACAGAGTGGCGGAGCCTATATGGGACAAGGATGACGCGGAGCGTGCCGAGCAAGGCCTACCGCCCCGCTTCGAGAAATACAGCGGTGACAAGCAGACCAGGAACTATGTCAGGGCCCGGTACAAGGAGGACCCGTTAACAAAGGAGCTTACCACGGATCCGAAGACCAGGGCGCTTGAGCTTCTTCTGGTAAGGAATACACCCCCGCGTAATTAGCTCCATATGGTTGCACTCTAATTAATCCCCAATATTTCTAAATGGTTCACGTTCCTTTCGCAAGACACTGAAAGCAGTAGCGCGGGGTCGTCTAAGAGCTCCCCTTTCGACACCCCTTTAAATAGGGCGTTGAACGTAATGAAAAACAAGGATAAGCTCACTAAGCCGACATCAGCTGGTCGTGTGGCCGGCAAAGGCTTGTCCACAAAATGGGGTCATACTATACCGCTGGTGCGCAGAAGGAGAAAAAGACCAGCTCGGAAAGCCAAACGCGCGAGGTTGAAGAACTCAAGGCACAAGTGGCGCAGATTCCGGAGCTTGTCCAAGAGCAAGTGCAACAACAACTTGGAACGACGCTCAACGCCATCGTGCCTACGTTGATTCATGGGCTGATGACGTGGATTGCGGACGGCCAACAGGGGTCTCCCCCGGTTCCCAGCTTCACGGCCAGCAACTCGCACAGCGCGCAGGCGGCGCCATTGGTGTCTCCGGCGGCGGTGCCATTGGTGTCTCCGGCGGAGGCGGTATTCGTGTCTCCGGCGCCGGCACGGGCATTGGAGCTTAATGCACCCAGGTGTACGCCGGCCGACACCTCACCAGCAAGCACCCCCTCCGTCAGTTGCACGCCCGCCGTTGGCGGTGCCTCGACATTAGCCGAGCTCGACGGCATCACGGTAACCAAGCCTCTCGGCCGATGACTTCATCTCCTTGCCTTTGACTGGGCATCCCTGACGCCCTATACATGTTTTCGCAGGGCACCGCCGACGTTCTTTGCACTCTTCTGCACTTTGTGGGCGCCGAGTTGGTCAATGTCGCCAAGGGCAGAATCGTTCAACCGGGCAACCCCATGTTCCATGGTAATCCGATGCCACCCACAATGTATACGGTTGAAGTGGTTCGGGTGCTGCCAGGCTGCAACGAGCTGTTACCTCCGATTCGACCCGCTGGGGCTGACGAAGAAGATGAGATGACCCTCAACACCTGCGTAAACTGCCCCCTGCTTTGGCCGAAGAGCCAGATTCGTTTGGGGGTGGGGGACACCACCCCACAGACAAGACCGCCAGTCGTGCCGGCGCCAAGCCATGGCAAGAACGCTGCAACGCTACCGGACCTGGCGGACATCCCTATGGCACAGGATCCGGACAACCCTATGCCACAGGATCCGGACGGCGACGACAACAACGACGGTACATTTACCGAAGTTGATAAGTACTTTGCCGAACATGGGTACGCTGACGAGTTCTGCGGGCCTCTTTCTCAAGAACCCAACCAAGACGACCGCGATCTAGCTGGTACGACGGAGAAATCCAATTGCAACAGGCGTCGTCTGGCGTTCAGTTCTCAGGACACGCCTCCAGCTTCCGCCTTCATCAAGCCTCAGATAGCTGAGGTGCGAAATATTATCATCCCCAACACGCTCAAGAAGGCGGTCTGTGAGCAGAACTCGGTCCCATTACAGGAGATCAAGAAGAAGGGACAGAAACGAAAGACTAACAAGGGCGCCGTTGCGAGCCAGCCGGTACCGAGTTCGATCCGTGCTCAGTATGGGCCACCTTCACCTAAGGTATCTCAAGGAGGGTGCATGTGGCGGGTAGGGCGATGCTACCGCCAAATATGCTGAATGCTGCAATCGGTGCTATGCGGAGTCTGCACGACAGTGTTCTTTCTTTGGAGAAGCGGCGTCTCAAAGAGAAGGATGTGGCATACCCGGTTTTCGTGGCCAAGGTGCCAGAGGGTAAGGGCTTTGTGGATGGCGACATCGGGGGTATGATCGTCCTGCGGTTTGATGACATCTTTGCTATGTTTAACCTTCATCCGCTACACTACACCTTCGTTCGGCTGTTTTCGCTGAGTATGGAGATGCGGATCATTAGAGACAAGACCCCGGACATCGTGATAGTCGACCCCTTCTACATGCGTGCCAAGCACTTGAGCAGCGCTGGGGACCGCCAAGTTGCGAGTTCACACCTCGAAGGCATCATTCTGGCAAACCCAGATAAGGATAACTTCCTTATGGCTTACTTTCCCGAGTAAGTCATCCCTTAACCACCCCATAACATATGATTTCTTAGATTTCGATCGTTCTTTTTTTCTAACACTCCGTGTTCTGTGCAGTGACACACATTGCACACTCATCCTCTTAAGCCCGAAATATTCCATGGCCACGTATTTAGACCCGAACCGTAACTCCAAGATAAACTACACAAATGTCAAGAAAGTTCTTGATGATGTTCTCCCCGCCTACGCCAAATCTGGAGGCACCTTCACCAGGGCAGTTCGTAAGTACGGCAAGCACATGTTCTCACACAATACGAAGTTCTGCTGCGTTAAGCAGCCGCCTGGCGGTCATAAGGATGCCTACTACGCCCTCCATCACATGCGGGCGATCATAAGGGACCATCATCAACTTCTGCTACCAGATAATCTCAAAGATTGGGCCGCGAGCTTGTCGGTAGTCCAGGATGCGGACCTCAGACAAGAATTCTTTCGCATCCAGTCGGAGTTTGCGGACATCATCCATCAAGATGTCCTTCATACCTGGGGGCAGTTCTTCCTCAGATATTAACCGTCCAACAGTGAGATAGATGAAATGCTACAAATGCAGGGTGACAACGACCGCGATTTCATGACCATCACGACAGACGGCGGCTTCATCCACGTTCCTGTCCGATGAGTCGAGTCGAAAGTAGTGATGTGTAGTTCTGAAACATTGATTGGCTCATGTTGTAATTATACTTTAATGAATTTGTATGTCTCTTTGGTTTGGACAGTCGTTCAACTTAGATGTAATCGATGCTATTTATTAGTAGGACCATGAATCGTGCTATTAATGTCTTGCTTTTCTCTTCCGATCCTTTTGTTGCATACTTACATATTTGTCAGGACCCCGACTCAATGCCACATCGATCTAGCATGTAACACCTCATATCACTTTGCGGCCTCACGCACGGTATTCCCACGGGTGTCGCCTTACCTTTGCCCGGGACCGGTTGCGCCTTTAGGCACGCGTATATGACAGTGTCGCTAGCATCCATATGATAAGGAGCCCGGGCTGACATGGCTAGTCGTAAACCCAAAGCGGCACAGACTTACAGGGACAGGCATCCATGACCCAGCATCGAACGTGTCGGTCATCAGCGAGTGAATCCAGGCTGTAGCACTGGGCTAGAAGGACTCCGGTGAACCGGGCTGTAGCGGGCTAACAGGACTCCGGTATTCATCGCGTGACATTTCCCCGAAGGGACAAACACAGGAACGAAGAAGGACACATGCCGGCCAGCCTAAGTGTTCCGGAGCAGTAGCAAGCTACCATGGCTCGGTGGAAACACTAGGAGACATTTCCCCGTAAGAGAGGCTACTAAATATAAACAACTAGATGGTCAGATCCCACACATACCAAGCATTTCAATAACATACACACAATATGCTTGATATGTGCAAATACAACATGGCATCACAACATGACTCTACGACTCAAGTAATTTATCAATAGGCTCCGAGGAGCGAGATATTACAAACATGGGTCTCATGACCCAACAATCAGAGCATACAAATCAAAGCACAAGCGGAAGCTATCATGTCTGAGTACAGACATCTATAAATGAAAAAGGCTGAGAAGCCTGACTATCTACCAGATCCTGCCGAGGCACAAGATCGTAGCTGAGGTAACAAGCTAAACGTCGAAGTCCACGTGGAACTACTAGTGAGACTGAAGTCTCTCTGCAAAAACATAAAATAGGCAAACGTGAGTACAAATGTACCCAGCAAGACTTACATCAGAACTATCTACATATGCATCATTATCAACAAAGGGATGGTGGGGTTTAACTGCAGCAAGCCAGCTTTGACTCGGTGGCTAACCTGAACTACGACTACAAGTAACTCTTTTGAGGTGGCGCACACGAGTCCACATATTCACCATATCAATACACCACTATGGATCCGCTCCCGTCTCCCTACGAGAACGCCATCCATAGCACTCACGCTTATCTTGCGAATTTTAGGGTATCCACTTTCACTTGTCTATGAACTGATATAAGCAACCCAGAAGTCCTTTTCCGCGGACACGGCTATTCGAATAGATGATGTTAACCCTGCAGGGGTGTACTTCTTCATACATGTTTCCACCACTTAGCGTCTGCACACGACATGTGCTCGGCAGACTTCAAGCGAAAGCCGACGTGGGTGTAGACCACGACCTACCTAAACACTCAAGTCTCTAGTCCAGGTTTATCGCCTATTCGGGTTCCATCCATGAGGAGATCCGGCCGGAGTTTCGCTCACAGCCCCAAACGATGTGAACAGGGTTCCCGAGATACCAAACGGGCATCCGGTACACCGTGCCACGTACCTACCACATCACAGCCCACCCCTACGGTCAGCGCTGTCCACGGCCTCCAGTAAGCTACAAACACCAGAAACTACTTGCAACTCCTGGACAGAGGACTAGGGTGAATAAGAAGTCGAGCGGGGTCATATTTCAGGGCCCAATGTATGGTAGTAGCTGAATCATGGATCACAAACACAGAACTCTGTTCCTGAGGACGGCTGCAATGAGACAACCCACCATGTACTCCTACATGGCCTCTCACCGCTACCTTTACCAAATCGTGTTCACACACTTAGCTCACACACAGTAGGACATGTTCACACGCCTCTGATTCATCCCCGATGAATCAGACCTGACTCAACTCTAAGCAGTAGCAGGCATGACAAACAAGCATGAATGAGTAGGCACAACAGGGCTCAAACAATTCCTACTCATACTAGTGGGTTTCATCTATTTACTGTGGAATGACAGGTCATGCAAAGGATAAAGGGGTTCAGCTACCGCAGCAGGTAACAGATGAATCGTTGTTGTCCTAATGCAGTAAAAGAGAGCAGGAGCGAGAGAGTAGGATTGTATCGGAATGAACAAGGGGGTTTTGCTTGCCTGGCACTTCTGAAGATAACATTGAGTCTTCATCAGTGTCAACGATCGTATCATCGGTATCGCGTCTATCGAGAGGGGACAATTACCGGCAAATACAGAAAAGACACGATCAATGCAATGCACAATATGATGCATGCTATGACATGGCAATATGAATGTGTTTTGGGCTAATGCACCTAAAACCAGATTAAATGAAGTTGGTTTGAATATAAAATTCAAATTCAAACTCCATATGTGAATATTCAAATGTCTTTTAGTTGATTTGTGCTAAACAGCAGCTATAAGTTGTTCTAACATGCATGAAAATGGTACAGATGGATTCCTTGAATTTTTCTGATAATTTTTCATATATAAATTATTTAATTTGGAGTTACGGTTAATTTTCTATGATTTTTAGAAGTTTTAGGCATTTTCTGGAATTTCCTATATAAAAATAAATCCAGAAAAGAATTTACTGCGTCAGCACTACGTCAGCATGACGTAAGCGAGTCAACGGGCAGCCCAGGTCAAACTGACCAGTGGGTCCTCCGTGTCAGTGACTAACCTAACTAACTGGGTTAGTTAGCGTTTTAATTTAAACTAACCTAGATTAATTAGGCGGGCTGGTCCCGCATGTCAGTGACACAGGGGGAGGTCAAACCCCGGTCAAATGGCCCAAACAGGCCGGCGGCTCAACGCCGGCGGCAACAGGCACGGCGGAGGGCTTCGGGATCGCTCCTCCAACGACCAAATCGGCGACTGAGGGGCTCTACGCGTAGCTGGGAGTCGCCCGCATCCATTTATGCAAACGGGAGGGGCTGAGGTGGCCCGAGCTCACCGAAACGGGGCCCGCGGCGGCGACCGGAGCACGGCGAGGTCGGGGTTGGTGCTAGAGGGCACGGCAGGTCGCACGGGTGGGCGCGCTCGGCTCCTGGAAGGGTGCTGAGCACGTTGCCGTGCTCGGGGGTTAGCTACGGTGGCTCTAGCCCCGTCTGCGTCATCGCCGGCGGCGAGGAACGGTCGGCTCCGACAGTCAGGGCGGTTAGAAGGCACGGACGGGCACGGGGAGAGAGGGGAAATGGACAGGGGCTCACGAGGGGTCGGGAGAGAAGCTCGGTGGGCTCGGGGAAGCCTCTGCAACGGCGAATTGACGACGGCGATCTCCGGGCACCGGAGATGAAGACGACGGCGCTCCGGTCGACTGCGGCCTCCTCTGGTCGCGTGCGTCGCATGTGTAGCTTCACGGGGTCAGGGCGGAGCTCAGGGACGCATAGTGGGAGCGAGGGGGTGGCTGTGGCCCCGGTAAACGGCGTCGGCGGCGATGGGCTCCGCTCGGGAAGGGAGCAGAGAGGGGAGGGAGATCCAGAGAGCGAGGGAGAAGTGGGAGGGGGTCGGGGAGGCGCGTGGCGTCGTCCGGGGCGTCGCTGGGGAGGCCAGGGAGGAAGCAGGAGGTGGCCGAGCAGGGTGGAGGTGGCGCGCGCGGCGGTGTCGCGGTGTCCGTGTCCTTCTGGCGAGGAGGAAGACGACAGGGGAGTAGCGGTGGCGGGCTGGGCCGTGCTGCTGGGCCAGGTGGGCTACCAGGTGAGCGCCAGGTAAGGTTTCTCTCCTCTCTTTTATTTCTATTTTAGTTACTGTTTTCTATTTTCTGTAATTGTGTTTGGATTTATTAAAAATGCCAGAGCATTTCCAAAAATCATGCAACTGACTGTGGCCACTGTTTGGAATATTTCCAACAGTAAACATTTCAGTTTGTGATTATTTGAGCATTTAAAATATTATTAGCAATTAAATGCCCAAATGCAAATACTATATAATTTAATTCAAAAATCCAGGAATAGCCTATAAATATGTTCATCATTTTTGGAAGAGGTTTTCACCTTTAACAGAAATTATGAACATTTCCAAAGGGCATTCTGGGTTATTGAAAATATTTTTATTGAACCTAGTTAAATTTCATTTGGTGCTAGGGTTTCAACAATCCCCATTTCAAATTTAAATGAAATTTAAACATGGTGCAACACTCTAATGCATGCACTAGGCATTGTCAGAACTAGGGATGTGACATGTTAACCCTGCAGGGGTGTACTTCTTCATACACGCTCTCACCACTTACCGTCGTTTACACGACATGTACTCGGCAACCTTCAAGCGGAAGCCCAACGTGGGTGTCGGCCACGACCTACCTAATCACCTAAGCCTCCAGTCCAGGTTTATCGCCTATCCAGGTTCCATCCGCAGGGAGTCCGGCCGAGGTTTCCCATACGGCCCCGAACGATGTGAACAGGGTTCCCGAGATACCTAACGGGTATTCGGTACACCGTGCCACGTACCTACCGCATCACAGCCCACCCCTACGGTCAGCGCTGTCCACGGCCTCCAGTAGGCTACAAACACCAGAAACTACTTGCAACTCCTGGACGGAGAACTAGGGTGAATAAGAAGCCGAGAGGGTCCATTGGTTTCGGGACCAATGCATGGTAGTAGCTGATTCTTAAATCACACATACAGATCTCAGTGCTTAAGGTCGGCTTCAATGAAACAACCCACCATGTACTCCTACATGGCCTCTCATCGATACCTTTACCAAATCGTGTTCACCACACCACTCTCATTACCGACATAATCATTTCACTCTAGCCCATCACCCAGATGAACCAGACCTGACACGACTCTAAGCATAGCAGGCATAGCAAGGTAGGAACAACACATACATATGGCTCAATCAACTCCTACACATGCTAGTGGGTTTCATCTAGTTACTGTGGCAATGACAGGTCATGCAGAGGAAATGGGTTCAACTACCGTAGCACACAGCAGTTTGAAACGCGTTGTCTTAATGCAGTAAAAGAGAGCAGGAGCGAGAACATGGGATTGTATCGATATGATCAAATGGTTGGTTGCTTGCCTGATGGTTCGATGCACGGATAAGGTTCTTCGTTAGGGTAATCACGGTACTCCTCGGAGGCAGAACCTGTCGCAAAGGACACCGATACACAACCATCACCAAACAATGTGCAACAATATGATGCATGCATGAAACATGGCAATATGAGTGTGTTGGGCTAATGCAACTAAAACCAGAAGGGTTTGAACCAATTTGAATCAAATATTCAAATTTCAAACTCAAACATGGCCTTTTAAAGTGCTTTTCCTTGTTCTGCATTAAACATCAAGTTAACTTGTTTAGTCATGCATGAAAATAGTACAGATGGATAGATTTGATTTTTCTGATCATTTTTCATATATAATTTGTCTGATTTGGAGTTACAGAGTAAAAGTTATGAATTTTTGAAGTTTAAATAATATTCTGGAATTTCCTGATTTAAAATAATTCCAGAAAATCATTATTGCGTCAGCCTGACGTCAGTGTGACGTCAGCAGGTCAACGGAACACGTCAGGGTCAAACCTGACAGTGGGTCCCGCATGTCAGGGTGATTATTTTAATTAATGTTTAATTAAAACTAAACATGTTTAATTAACAGGGCTGGGCCCCACCTGTCATTGACTTAGGGGAGTCAACCAGGGCCCACCCGTGGTCAAAGTCAAAGCCAGCGAATACCAATGCTGTCAGGACCCCGACTCGATGTCACATCGATCTAGCCGGTAACACCTCATATCACTTTGCGTCCTCACGCACGGTATCCCCACGGGTGTCGCCTTACCTTTGCCCGGGACCGTTTGCGCCTTTTGGCTCACGTATATGATAGTGTCGCTAGCATCCATATGATAAGGAGCCCGGGCTGACATGACTAGTCGTAAACCCAAAGTGGCACAGACTTACAGGGACAGGCATCCATGACCCAGCTTCGAACGTGTCGGTCATCAGCAAGTGGGTCCGGGCTGTAGCACTGGGCTAGCAGGACTCCGGTAAACCGGGCTGTAGCGGGCTAACAGGACTCCGGTACTCAATGCGTGACATTTCCCCGAAGGGACAGACACAGGAACGAAGAAGGACACATGCCGGCCAGCCTAAGTGTTCCAGAGCAGTAGCAAGCTACCATGGCTCAGCGATAACACTAGGAGACATTTCCCGGTAAGAGAGGCTACTAAAGATAAACAACTAGATAGTCAGATCCCACACATACCAAGCATTTCAATAACATACACACAATATGCTCGATATGTGCAATACAACATGGCATCACAAAATGACTCTACGACTCAAGTAGTTTATTCAATAGGCTCCGAGGAGCGAGACATTACAAACATGGGTCTCATGACCCAACAATCAGAGCATACAAGTCAAAACACAAGCGGAAGCTATCATGTCTGAGTACAGACATCTATAAATGAAAAAGGCTGAGAAGCCTGACTATCTATCAGATCCTGCCGAGGGCACAAGATCGTAGCTGAGGTAACAAGCTAAACGTCGAAGACCAAGCGGAACTACTAGTGAGACTGAAGTCTCTCTGCAAAAACATAAAATAGGCAAACGTGAGTACAAATGTACCCAGCAAGACTTACATCAGATCTATCTACATATGCATCATTATCAACAAGGGGGTGGTGGAGTTTAACTGCAGCAAGCCAGCTTTGACTCGGTGGCTATCCTGAACTACGACTGCAAGTAACTCTTTTGAGGTGGCGCACACGAGTCCACATATTCACCATATCAATACACCACTATGGATCCGCTCCCGTCTCCCTACGAGAACGCCATCCATAGCACTCACGCTTATCTTGCGTATTTTAGAGTATCCACTTTCACTTGTCTATGAACTGATATAAGCAACCCAAAAGTCCTTTACCGCGGACACGGCTATTCGAATAGATGATGTTAACCCTGCAGGGGTGTACTTCTTCATACATGTTTCCACCACTTAGCGTCTGCACACGACATGTGCTCGGCAGACTTCAAGCGAAAGCCGACGTGGGTGTAGACCACGACCTACCTAAACACTCAAGTCTCTAGTCCAGGTTTATCGCCTATTCGGGTTCCATCCATGAGGAGATCCGGCCGGAGTTTCGCTCACAGCCCCAAACGATGTGAACAGGGTTCCCGAGATACCAAACGGGCATCCGGTACACCGTGCCACGTACCTACCACATCACAGCCCACCCCTACGGTCAGCGCTGTCCACGGCCTCCAGTAAGCTACAAACACCAGAAACTACTTGCAACTCCTGGACAGAGGACTAGGGTGAATAAGAAGTCGAGCGGGGTCATATTTCAGGGCCCAATGTATGGTAGTAGCTGAATCATGGATCACAAACACAGAACTCTGTTCCTGAGGACGGCTGCAATGAGACAACCCACCATGTACTCCTACATGGCCTCTCACCGCTACCTTTACCAAATCGTGTTCACACACTTAGCTCACACACAGTAGGACATGTTCACACGCCTCTGATTCATCCCCGATGAATCAGACCTGACTCAACTCTAAGCAGTAGCAGGCATGACAAACAAGCATGAATGAGTAGGCACAACAGGGCTCAAACAATTCCTACTCATACTAGTGGGTTTCATCTATTTACTGTGGAATGACAGGTCATGCAAAGGATAAAGGGGTTCAGCTACCGCAGCAGGTAACAGATGAATCGTTGTTGTCCTAATGCAGTAAAAGAGAGCAGGAGCGAGAGAGTAGGATTGTATCGGAATGAACAAGGGGGTTTTGCTTGCCTGGCACTTCTGAAGATAACATTGAGTCTTCATCAGTGTCAACGATCGTATCATCGGTATCGCGTCTATCGAGAGGGGACAATTACCGGCAAATACAGAAAAGACACGATCAATGCAATGCACAATATGATGCATGATATGACATGGCAATCTGAATGTGTTTTGGGCTAATGCACCTAAAACCAGATTAAATGAAGTTGGTTTGAATATAAAATTCAAATTCAAACTCCATATGTGAATATTCAAATGCCATTTAGTTGATTTGTGCTAAACAGCACCTATAAGTTGTTCTAACATGCATGAAAATGGTACAGATGGATTCCTTGAATTTTTCTGATAATTTTTCATATATAAATTATTTAATTTGGAGTTACGGTTAATTTTCTATGATTTTTAGAAGTTTTAGGCATTTTCTGGAATTTCCTATATAAAAATAAATCCAGAAAAGAATTTACTGCGTCAGCACTACGTCAGCATGACGTAAGCGAGTCAACGGGCAGCCCAGGTCAAACTGACCAGTGGGTCCTCCGTGTCAGTGACTAACCTAACTAACTGGGTTAGTTAGCGTTTTAATTTAAACTAACCTAGATTAATTAGGCGGGCTGGTCCCGCATGTCAGTGACACAGGGGGAGGTCAAACCCCGGTCAAATGGCCCAAACAGGCCGGCGGCTCAACGCCGGCGGCAACAGGCACGGCGGAGGGCTTCGGGATCGCTCCTCCGGCGACCATTCGGGCGGCGGAGAGGCTCTACGGGTAGCTGGGAGGGCGCCGCGTCTTCCTGTGGAGTCGGTTGGGGTCGGGGCGGCCGGAATCGGCGCCGGCGTCGACCTAGGTGGCCGCCGGAGTTCGGCCAAGGTCGAACGCGGAGCTGCGGTGCACTAGAGGGGAAACGGAAAGGCTCTGTGGGCTCCTGGGAGGGCGGCGAACTCGGTAACGTGCTCGGGCGCTAGCTGGGGTGACCCTGGCCACGGCAGCGCCATGACCGGCGGCGAGGAGCAATCGGCTCCGGTGAGAAGGCGGCTGGAGTGCGGGAACGAGCGCGGGGAGAAGGGGAAATGGAAGAGGAGCTCACAGCGAGGTCGATGAGCAGCTCGGTGGTCTCGGGGAGGCGGCGGAGGTGGCGAATTGACCGCGGCGAACTTCGGTGGCCGGCGACGGAAACGGCGATGGTGGCGGCGTTGCAGCATGTCCGGGAGGTCCGTAGCTCAACGAGGAGGTGGAGGGGGTTGTGGCGGAGCTCGGAAGCGGGTCGGGGAGGCGAGGGGAGGCCAGTGGCTACGGTGATGCCCGTCGGCGGCGGCGGTGGTTCTCGGGTGAGAGGGAGAGAGAGCAGGGGGAGAAGAGGAGGGCGAGGGAGAGTGAGAGCGGTGCGGGGCAGCTGCGTGGCTTCGTCCGGGGCATCGAGGGAGTCCGGGGGAAGCAGGAGGTGGCCAGCAGGGGGGGAGGTGGCGCGCGCGCGTGCCGGCGAGCGTCGGGCACACGCCCTCGTCCTTCTGTCCGAGGAGGAAGACGACAGGGAAGGCGCGGGTGGGCTGGGCCGGCCAGGGGGGGAAGCTGGGCCGGCTGGTGGGCTGCACGGGTGAGGCCAGGTAAGGTTTCTCTCCTCTCTTTTATTTCTATTTTAGTTACTGTTTTCTATTTTCTGTTATTGTGTTTGGATTTATTAAAAATGCCAGAGCATTTCCAAAAATCATGCAACTGACTGTGGCCACTGTTTGGAATATTTCCAACAGTAAACATTTCAGTTTGTGATTATTTGAGCATTTAAAATATTATTAGCAATTAAATGCCCAAATGCAAATACTATATAATTTAATTCAAAAATCCAGGAATAGCCTATAAATATGTTCATCATTTTTGGAAGAGGTTTTCACCTTTAACAGAAATTATGAACATTTCCAAAGGGCATTCTGGGTTATTGAAAATATTTTTATTGAACCTAGTTAAATTTCATTTGGTGCTAGGGTTTCAACAATCCCCATTTCAAATTTAAATGAAATTTAAACATGGTGCAACACTCTAATGCATGCACTAGGCATTGTCAGAACTAGGGATGTGACAACTCACCCCCACTAAACAAGAATCTCGTCTCGAGATTCAAGCGTAGGGTAAGGTGAAGGGGAACGCAACTAGTACAATCTTCACGATCCAGGGTGCACTTCAGTTGAACGTTGATTCGATCACCATCATTGTCTTGATGTCTTGCTCTGAGAACTCCAACTATCATGACAACGAGAGGAAAGGAAAGATCCTAAAAGAATGGTTCTTCTCGAAGGTCGAACAACTCAGGATTAACTCACGGAATGAGACATAGCAACATCTCTCGAGCTGAGAGGCGAAGCACACATCCATAGGAATGGAGGGAAGCAGATGACGAAGGTTCACTAGGTGGACAATAATTCCACACCTAAGAAGGTGGTAAACGATTGTCAACGTAGCGAGGAGTTGAGTTGCCATGATACCATAACGATACACCTTAGGGAAGGTGACTCCTAGAGATATTCCCTTAAGTGGCAAAAAGAATTACTTTTGATTCAGAGATCATTGAAACTCTTTATACCAGCCTAAGGCAATCACAAGCGATCATTTGGAGGGGTCGGTAGGATAGCATACTCGGACTTGGATGATGTGGATTACCTTGTTGAAGACAACGTAATGGATGAATTTGCTTATCACCGGAAATGGAAGAGACCCATGGTAGAATGGCACATTAGCGGTGCAAGCTAGGAACAAAATGCAAATGCTAGGAATGATTCTGGTAACTGGGGAAGAACCCAACAATAGGGAGTGAATTCACTGTTGGAGTGGTTATAGCATAACCGAGGAAATCTGGGGCAATCCCAGCTAGTGCCGATGATAAGACGTAGCGCTTGTGCGTGCTCTCAAGAACTTGAGCATTTCCATATTCATCAAGGTTTTACCAATATCCGTGTCAAGGGTCCGGTAACACAACTTACTACCATGATGAATGGTGATGGAGGATGCAGATGCAAAGGAAGATAACACCTTCTCAGATTTCACCTTAGTGAGACCAAGGGGACAAAATCTAGATGATCGATCGAGAGACATTTAGCACTCCGCTTCTAATGTTCTCCTTGATGTGCTAGCGTAATCCATAGATAATTATGGTTTGATATCTAGACATCAAGTAAAAGGTCGGACTTCGGAACACAGAAATCCATAGGGCAACTAGGGAGTAAATCCTACGACATCCCTATGGGGAGGTGGCCAACTTCATCAATCAAGATATTATAATAACAGGTCTTCCGGCTGGGTGTGTTGGCCACGACATCCACTTTACCGGTTATCGCGCGACCAATATTATAATTCTTGGGAAATATTCCAACCATCATATCTGCCTGAGATTCAGATCTGGTTGGTGTCAGGATATTCCAGACTCATCGAGTCTAGGAAGAAAAACGGAAGTTTGCAACACGAATCGACGAGATGACGTTGCGAGATTCTCGGGGAATGAACTACGATAGCAAGCTCCAAAACATGAGCTGGTTCTGCTACAAACATGTGAACACGTTGTCCCAGACAAGCATGACCACAAAGTAGTCTTATAATAAAACACTACCGAGTTCAGGAGGGGGAACCATCAATGAGGGTATCGAAGTCCTTACATAAGTCCGGATTAGCTCTTATGAAGGAACTCCTTCTCCTTGAACAAATCAACCAGTGGCTTGGTGTGCTAGGGATACATATAGATTGAAGGTTGCAAGTCTTCAAACCACAGCATTCGTCGCACGTGTGCATGACTGATTTGGAATGATTCCAAAGAAAGCAACATTGACTTTCTCGAATCCACGGCGGCAACTTGCATCAGATGCACATGAATTAAAGGAAGTCACTACCTTCATCCAAACATATGCTTCATGAGCTAGCATGAATAAATGCTTTCAAAAGTTTCCAACACTAGCTTAATGTTCAGCAAAATTATGGAGAAGACAAGGATGTTGTCAATGGGCACAACAACAATTCATCTGGGTTTCCTTTTAAAAGGAATTCCATAGTTAAGTGAACAAGTGATAGCATTGGTCAGACCCAAAAGATATAATGGTGTATGCTCGAGGGATCAACCACGAATAAGACAACATTACGAGCATCGTTGGTACTGATTTGATTTGACGATAGCCCACACTCAAATCAAAGGATTGATAGGACAATAGATCCAGCAACTGATCACAAGGACCAATCGATGAAGATATCATCTTTCTTCAACACACACTACACAAGAATATCCCTTTGGAACGAACTAAGTCAGGCAAGCTTTTATCTTCCAACTCTCCAAGTTGTTGTCTAGCTTAACCAACTAGCTCCGGGATATCCAACACAGATTTTTGGAGAAAGGGTGGTTCACAAGAAACCAACTTGATCACGAGCTCAACATAACAGTCAGGTGACAACCTGGTAATACTTCTGAGAAGATATTCAGAAAATCACGAACCACCGGTATGTTACTAAGCTCGAGAACAATCTTGCCTTTCAGGGCAAGACGATATGATCAAATGAGTGAGGACTTGACAAGATCCTAACTCATCGATCGAAGGGTGCACCGAAATAAGGACTAGGTAGCACGATCAGTCCTAGAATGATGATTCACTAACCAACATGCTAAGAATGAAATTATTATCCTTTAACTACCAAGCAACAAGGTTGCTAGGAGTATTGAATTCACACATCACGATTCACTTGTCGACGTTCCGGTTGCGACAACACGGAACCGAGGAATGAAAAAGGATGGCGAGAAGTATCACTATGTCAAGAATTCACAAAAGGTGGTACAATTCTCATGAAATTCTTGATATAAAGATGGTAATACTCCAAGGTAGAACAGAACAAAAGTTGGGTTAGCAACTTGATCTGCAGAGTACAACTACTTTGACCTAATCCTAGATATGGAAGAGGTACTGGAGTTTGTTTCTCCTAGTCATTCCGGAATAGAATGGCTTGACAGACCACAAGAGTCATAGGCATCGATGAACGAACGCACACATACTCTTGACTATCAATTGATAGACGAGGGTCAGAATGCAACTAAAGAGAACAACTCAAAGGAACATATAACTTTCTGAGTTGTGGATGCATAGATTAGTATGTCGAACCAAGTTCAACATATTTCTTCCGGATAACCCATGCAGAAAGGTAGAACTGGCAGAGTCACGATTTATGAATGGAGAACTCCTCAAGAGTACTCTAATTGTGATTTTTTTTTGATCCAATAAACATCTGCCATAAGTAGTTCATGGTATTTGGAAGAAGAAGATACCACGGACTTCAAGGACTATCGCAAAGGTTACTAATATCCTAAAGGCACTAGCAATTACTATCAACATGAAGTAGGTAGAGTGAATCTCGAGTTCAGAACCCAGGAGTAGAATACCTACTACTAAGTAGCATCACGGGATGCTTCCGAGAATAAAGGCCAGAATCTTCACACTAGGACACAAATCATGGCTAGACCACTAGATGATCCCCTAAGCACTTAGGGTCATAATAATAATTCCAACATATATGTCGAGGCAATAATTACCTCAACACACCGATTAGTGTGGTTAATCTGGCCCATGGGAACATCGGAAACAGAAGGAAGGGATTTGCAAATGCATCGGACTATTTAGAAACCTGGGATGACTCGGACAGCATAACGGCTATAATTGCTCAAAAAGATTTGAGACAATCACAAAAATGGTGGCATAACCACTCAGAAGCACAATATCAAGGTTCCGAGATCAACAATTAACATACGGAAGTAGTAGGAACTGAACTGAGACTTAAATCCAACAATCTTATAAGTCTACTGATTAGTAACACGTGATCCTAATAGAAAGAAGAGATAGCCTAGTTCTTAATCCCCGCAGGAAAGATAAGATGACTCAGATTAGAAGGGCATGAGGTATAAGGAGTAAAAGAGCCTTACGTTCCATCCCACAATCAATTCCCTTATATAACTAAAGAATTTCTAGACTCAACTTCGACCAGTTTGGCTTAGTAATCCTACAGGCAGTCAAGCTCTGATACCAACGCTGTCAGGACCCCGACTCAATGCCACATCGATCTAGCATGTAACACCTCATATCACTTTGCGGCCTCACGCACGGTATTCCCACGGGTGTCGCCTTACCTTTGCCCGGGACCGTTTGCGCCTTTTGGCACACGTATATGACAGTGTCGCTAGCATCCATATGATAAGGAGCCCGGGCTGACATGGCTAGTCGTAAACCCAAAGCGACACAGACTTACAGGGACAGGCATCCATGACCCAGCATCGAACGTGTCGGTCATCAGCGAGTGAATCCAGGCTGTAGCACTGGGCTAGCAGGACTCCGGTGAACCGGGCTGTAGCGGGCTAACAGGACTCCGGTATTCATCGCGTGACATTTCCCCGAAGGGACAGACACAGGAACGAAGAAGGACACATGCCGGCCAGCCTAAGTGTTCCGGAGCAGTAGCAAGCTACCATGGCTCGGTGGAAACACTAGGAGACATTTCCCCGTAAGAGAGGCTACTAAAGATAAACAACTAGATGGTCAGATCCCACACATACCAAGCATTTCAATAACATACACACAATATGCTTGATATGTGCAAATACAACATGGCATCACAACATGACTCTACGACTCAAGTAATTTATCAATAGGCTCCGAGGAGCGAGATATTACAAACATGGGTCTCATGACCCAACAATCAGAGCATACAAATCAAAGCACAAGCAGAAGCTATCATGTCTGAGTACAGACATCTATAAATGAAAAAGGCTGAGAAGCCTGACTATCTACCAGATCCTGCCGAGGCACAAGATCGTAGCTGAGGTAACAAGCTAAACATCGAAGTCCACGTGGAACTACTAGTGAGACTGAAGTCTCTCTGCAAAAACATAAAATAGGCAAACGTGAGTACAAATGTACCCAGCAAGACTTACATCAGAACTATCTACATATGCATCATTATCAACAAAGGGATGGTGGGGTTTAACTGCAGCAAGCCAGCTTTGACTCGGTGGCTAACCTGAACTACGACTACAAGTAACTCTTTTGAGGTGGCGCACACGAGTCCACATATTCACCATATCAATACACCACTATGGATCCGCTCCCGTCTCCCTACGAGAACGCCATCCATAGCACTCACGCTTATCTTGCGAATTTTAGGGTATCCACTTTCACTTGTCTATGAACTGATATAAGCAACCCAGAAGTCCTTTTCCGCGGACACGGCTATTCGAATAGATGAT
>NC_041392.1:373274527-373319583 GCF_002162155.2 Triticum dicoccoides | reverse complement strand
CGAGGGTCAGAATGCAACTAAAGAGAACAACTCAAAGGAACATATAACTTTCTGAGTTGTGGATGCATAGATTAGTATGTCGAACCAAGTTCAACATATTTCTTCCGGATAACCCATGCAGAAAGGTAGAACTGGCAGAGTCACGATTTATGAATGGAGAACTCCTCAAGAGTACTCTAATTGTGATTTTTTTTTGATCCAATAAACATCTGCCATAAGTAGTTCATGGTATTTGGAAGAAGAAGATACCACGGACTTCAAGGACTATCGCAAAGGTTACTAATATCCTAAAGGCACTAGCAATTACTATCAACATGAAGTAGGTAGAGTGAATCTCGGGTTCAGAACCTAGGAGGTAGAATACCTACTACTAAGTGGCATCACGGGATGCTTTCGAGAATGATGGCCAGAATCATCACACTGGGAACACAAATCATGGCTAGACCACTAGATGATCCCCTAAGCACTTAGGGTCATAATAATAATTCCAACATATATGTCGAGGCAATAATTACCTCAACACACCGATTAGTATGGTTAATCTGGCCCATGGGAACATCGGAAACAGAAGGAAGGGATTTGCAAATGCATCGGACTATTTAGAAACCTGGGATGACTCGGACAGCATAACGGCTATAATGGCTCAAAAAGATTTGAGACAATCTCAAAAATGGTGGCATAACCACTCAGAAGCACAATATCAAGGTTCCGAGATCAACAATTAACATACGGAAGTAGTAGGAACTGAACTGAGACTTAAATCCAACAATCTTATAAGTCTACTGATTAGTAACACGTGATCCTGATGGGAAGAAGAGATAGCCTAGTTCTTAATCCCCGTAGAAGAGAAGATGATGACTCAGATCAGAAGGCCATGAGGTATAAGGAGTAAAAAGAGCCTTATGTTCTATCCCACAATCAAATCCCTTATATAACTAAAGAATTTCTAGACTCAACTTCGACCAGTTTGGCTTGGTAATCCTACAGGCAGTCAAGCTCTGATACCAACGCTGTCAGGACCCCGACTCAATGCCACATCGATCTAGCATGTAACACCTCATATCACTTTGCGGCCTCACGCACGGTATTCCCACGGGTGTCGCCTTACCTTTGCCCGGGACCGTTTGCGCCTTTAGGCACGCGTATATGACAGTGTCGCTAGCATCCATATGATAAGGAGCCCGGGCTGACATGGCTAGTCGTAAACCCAAAGCGGCACAGACTTACAGGGACAGGCATCCATGACCCAGCATCGAACGTGTCGGTCATCAGCGAGTGAATCCAGGCTGTAGCACTGGGCTAGCAGGACTCCGGTGAACCGGGCTGTAGCGGGCTAACAGGACTCCGGTATTCATCGCGTGACATTTCCCCGAAGGGACAGACACAGGAACGAAGAAGGACACATGCCGGCCAGCCTAAGTGTCCCGGAGCAGTAGCAAGCTACCATGGCTCGGTGGAAACACTAGGAGACGTTTCCCGGTAAGAGAGGCTACCAAGGATAAACAACTAGGTTGTCAGATCCCACACATACCAAGCATTTCAATAACATACACACAATATGCTCGATATGTGCAAATACAACATGGCATCACAACATGACTCTACAACTCAAGTATTTTAATCAATAGGCTCCGAGGAGCGAGATATTACAAACATGGGTCTCACGACCCAACAATCAGAGCATACAAGTCAAAGCACAAGCGGAAGCTATCATGTCTGGGTACAGACATCTATAAATGAAAAAGGCCGAGAAGCCTGACTATCTACCAGATCCTGCCGAGGGCTCAAGATCGTAGCTGAGGTAACAAGCTAAACGTCGAAGTCCACGTGGAACTACTAGTGAGACTGAAGTCTCTCTGCAAAAACATAAAATAGGCAAACGTGAGTACAAATGTACCCAGCAAGACTTACATCAGAACTATCTACATATGCATCATTATCAACAAAGGGATGGTGGGGTTTAACTGCAGCAAGCCAGCTTTGACTCGGTGGCTAACCTGAACTACGACTACAAGTAACTCTTTTGAGGTGGCGCACACGAGTCCACATATTCACCATATCAATACACCACTATGGATCCGCTCCCGTCTCCCTACGAGAACGCCATCCATAGCACTCACGCTTATCTTGCGAATTTTAGGGTATCCACTTTCACTTGTCTATGAACTGATATAAGCAACCCAGAAGTCCTTTTCCGCGGACACGGCTATTCGAATAGATGATGTTAACCCTGCAGGGGTGTACTTCTTCATACATGTTTCCACCACTTAGCGTCTGCACACGACATGTGCTCGGCAGACTTCAAGCGAAAGCCGACGTGGGTGTAGACCACGACCTACCTAAACACTCAAGTCTCTAGTCCAGGTTTATCGCCTATTCGGGTTCCATCCATGAGGAGATCCGGCCGGAGTTTCGCTCACAGCCCCAAACGATGTGAACAGGGTTCCCGAGATACCAAACGGGCATCCGGTACACCGTGCCACGTACCTACCACATCACAGCCCACCCCTACGGTCAGCGCTGTCCACGGCCTCCAGTAAGCTACAAACACCAGAAACTACTTGCAACTCCTGGACAGAGGACTAGGGTGAATAAGAAGTCGAGCGGGGTCATATTTCAGGGCCCAATGTATGGTAGTAGCTGAATCATGGATCACAAACACAGAACTCTGTTCCTGAGGACGGCTGCAATGAGACAACCCACCATGTACTCCTACATGGCCTCTCACCGCTACCTTTACCAAATCGTGTTCACACACTTAGCTCACACACAGTAGGACATGTTCACACGCCTCTGATTCATCCCCGATGAATCAGACCTGACTCAACTCTAAGCAGTAGCAGGCATGACAAACAAGCATGAATGAGTAGGCACAACAGGGCTCAAACAATTCCTACTCATACTAGTGGGTTTCATCTATTTACTGTGGAATGACAGGTCATGCAAAGGATAAAGGGGTTCAGCTACCGCAGCAGGTAACAGATGAATCGTTGTTGTCCTAATGCAGTAAAAGAGAGCAGGAGCGAGAGAGTAGGATTGTATCGGAATGAACAAGGGGGTTTTGCTTGCCTGGCACTTCTGAAGATAACATTGAGTCTTCATCAGTGTCAACGATCGTATCATCGGTATCGCGTCTATCGAGAGGGGACAATTACCGGCAAATACAGAAAAGACACGATCAATGCAATGCACAATATGATGCATGCTATGACATGGCAATATGAATGTGTTTTGGGCTAATGCACCTAAAACCAGATTAAATGAAGTTGGTTTGAATATAAAATTCAAATTCAAACTCCATATGTGAATATTCAAATGTCTTTTAGTTGATTTGTGCTAAACAGCAGCTATAAGTTGTTCTAACATGCATGAAAATGGTACAGATGGATTCCTTGAATTTTTCTGATAATTTTTCATATATAAATTATTTAATTTGGAGTTACGGTTAATTTTCTATGATTTTTAGAAGTTTTAGGCATTTTCTGGAATTTCCTATATAAAAATAAATCCAGAAAAGAATTTACTGCGTCAGCACTACGTCAGCATGACGTAAGCGAGTCAACGGGCAGCCCAGGTCAAACTGACCAGTGGGTCCTCCGTGTCAGTGACTAACCTAACTAACTGGGTTAGTTAGCGTTTTAATTTAAACTAACCTAGATTAATTAGGCGGGCTGGTCCCGCATGTCAGTGACACAGGGGGAGGTCAAACCCCGGTCAAATGGCCCAAACAGGCCGGCGGCTCAACGCCGGCGGCAACAGGCACGGCGGAGGGCTTCGGGATCGCTCCTCCGACGACCAAATCGGCGACTGAGGGGCTCTACGCGTAGCTGGGAGTCGCCCGCATCCATTTATGCAAACGGGAGGGGCTGAGGTGGCCCGAGCTCACCGAAACGGGGCCCGCGGCGGCGACCGGAGCACGGCGAGGTCGGGGTTGGTGCTAGAGGGCACGGCAGGTCGCACGGGTGGGCGCGCTCGGCTCCTGGAAGGGTGCTGAGCACGTTGCCGTGCTCGGGGGTTAGCTACGGTGGCTCTAGCCCCGTCTGCGTCATCGCCGGCGGCGAGGAACGGTCGGCTCCGACAGTCGGGGCGGTTAGAAGGCACGGACGGGCACGGGGAGAGAGGGGAAATGGACAGGGGCTCACGAGGGGTCGGGAGAGAAGCTCGGTGGGCTCGGGGAAGCCTCTGCAACGGCGAATTGACGACGGCGATCTCCGGGCACCGGAGATGAAGACGACGGCGCTCCGGTCGACTGCGGCCTCCTCTGGTCGCGTGCGTCGCGTGTGTAGCTTCACGGGGTCAGGGCGGAGCTCAGGGACGCATAGTGGGAGCGAGGGGGTGGCTGTGGCCCCGGTAAACGGCGTCGGCGGCGATGGGCTCCGCTCGGGAAGGGAGCAGAGAGGGGAGGGAGCTCCAGAGAGCGAGGGAGAAGTGGGAGGGGGTCGGGGAGGCGCGTGGCGTCGTCCGGGGCGTCGCTGGGGAGGCCAGGGAGGAAGCAGGAGGTGGCCGAGCAGGGTGGAGGTGGCGCGCGCGGCGGTGTCGCGGTGTCCGTGTCCTTCTGGCGAGGAGGAAGACGACAGGGGAGTAGCGGTGGCGGGCTGGGCCGTGCTGCTGGGCCAGGTGGGCTACCAGGTGAGCGCCAGGTAAGGTTTCTCTCCTCTCTTTTATTTCTATTTTAGTTACTGTTTTCTATTTTCTGTAATTGTGTTTGGATTTATTAAAAATGCCAGAGCATTTCCAAAAATCATGCAACTGACTGTGGCCACTGTTTGGAATATTTCCAACAGTAGACATTTCAGTTTGTGATTATTTGAGCATTTAAAATATTATTAGCAATTAAATGCCCAAATGCAAATACTATATAATTTAATTCAAAAATCCAGGAATAGCCTATAAATATGTTCATCATTTTTGGAAGAGGTTTTCACCTTTAACAGAAATTATGAACATTTCCAAAGGGCATTCTGGGTTATTGAAAATATTTTTATTGAACCTAGTTAAATTTCATTTGGTGCTAGGGTTTCAACAATCCCCATTTCAAATTTAAATGAAATTTAAACATGGTGCAACACTCTAATGCATGCACTAGGCATTGTCAGAACTAGGGATGTGACAATATTGCTTATGTATTGTCTGTTGTTTGGCTTGTGCATAGAGATGCCGTCGTATGTCGTGTACAAGGGTAAGGTTCCCGGAGTCTACGACGACTGGGAGGAGTGTCGTAGACAGGTTCACCGTTTCAGTGGTAATAGTTACAAAGGGTACACTACTAGGGCGGAGGCCGAATCTAGATACGCCCGCTATCTAGCGGGAGAGAGGAGGGAGCGTTGGAGGAACCGTATGAAGACCAGTTTGATCGCGATGATGCTCATCGTGATGACCACAGCTCTCTTCTATGTGATGGTAGTTTAGATGATCGATATCGACTTGTAATGTGAAGACAAACTCGATACTCGCGGTCTTGAGACTTGTAATGTTTTATCTTTGTTCGGTCTTTTGAATTCAGAGACTAATATGATGAATTGTATTCGGAGACTAATCTTCTATTGTATTCGATGAATCTGATGTTGCTGTGTGCTGCTGTCTATATTTTGTCTAATAATATATTTTATATTCTGTCTAATAATATATTTTGTAACCTGTGCAAAATTCAGAAAAGGAAAAAAAACCAAATATTCATACTAATGGCGCATCACCACCAGGTGCGCCATTAGTATGCCAAAGGATACTAATGGCGCATCAATAGAGAATGCGCCATTAGTATGACAAAGCCATGCTTACGTATGCCCCCCCGGGAGGCACACTAATGGCGCATGCTGTTACATACTAATGGCGCACTAGTTGGTGCGCCATTAGTATACCAGATACTAATGGCGTACTTGTGGTGCGCCATTAGTAAGATATACTAGTGGCGTGCTACTAATGGCGCACTGGTAATGCGCCATTAGTAGGCAAAACTAGTGCGCCATTAGTAGGCCTTTTCCTAGTAGTGATAATATCACTTGTGTGCCCTGTTGATGCCATGGAAGAAGAAGAGCTCTGCGCAGGTCCAGTAGGTGTGCTCTTGGCAGATAGTGTTGGTTGTGCCTACTTTCTTGTATCACGGCTAGAGGTGGCTCCTGATGGAGGTGCTGGTGGAGTGGAAGTAGAGCATGCACGTGGTGTCCATGATGAAGATCGACCTGCAGAAAAGCTAGTTCGCGCCAATGCATGTCGATCCTGCACTTCACGTTCAGCTTTACAAGTAAGATGGAATAAAAGAGTGATATTAGTATACTCCTTATACTCTAGAATGGTCTGAATCTCTCTATTTAATTCACGCATAAAACGTGCAAGCATAGCTTCATTCTCCTCAACAATACCACATCTAATCATGCCAGTTTGTAATTCTTGATAATATTCTTCTACAGAATTTTTTCCTTGTCTTAAACGCTGCAATTTTTGAAGTAATTCACGTTCATAATATGGTGGAACCCAAGAAGTATGCATAGCAGTTTTCAAAGCAGCCCAAGTAGCTGGAATAGGATATAATCTACAATGTTCAGACCACCAAAGACATGCAAAGCTAGTGAAAGCACAAACAGCAGCAGGAACACGTCTCTCCTCAGGATATTTCAAACATGTAAATCGTTGGTCAGTTTCTAACTCCCAAGTAAGATATATATCAGGAACATATCTACCCTCAAATGGTGAAATATTCAATTTTAGTTTAGGAAGATGGTCATGTACCTCAGGTGGTGGTGCAGCCCTACCGTTGCGAAGATATGCATGAGGACGACCTGGTGGTGGTGGTTCTAGTGGTTGAACGTAGTTCCGATTTTGGTCAACCTCATCCTCGTAATGGTCCTCCACCTCTGCAGTAGCAGCAGGAGCGGCAGAAGCATCAACAGCGGCACCAGTATTTCGCCCAGGGTCAATGGGAACGCGCTGTGCTCGTCCCACTTGATTTGGAAAGCAACGTTGTTGTTGTTGGTGGTGGTGTTGTTGTTGTTGTTGTTGTTGTTGTTGTTGTTGTTGTTGTTGTTGTTGTTGTTGTTGTTGTTGTTGTTGTTGTTGTTGTTGTTGTTTTTGTTGTTGTTGTTGTTGTAGCGGTGCGTTATGGGCAGCCGGTGGTGGTGGTGGAAGACGCGCGAGCAATTCATTAAACTTGTTATCGAGCTTTGTTTCCAACATCTTCTCCATGCCATCTATCTTCTCCATGGCCTCTTCAAATCTGTTTAGCACATCTTGCACCTGTCCACTCATCATTTGCTGAAATTTATCATGCAACTCCTTATTTGTCATGTTCTCCCAGTTAGTCTCATCGGCTTGTGATCCTGCCATGGTTAGCAGCAATAGAAACGCACAAGAATATGATCCTATAGACTACTAACAAGAGGTGGTGGTGGATGTCACAAATCCGTCAAGCAGATCTCAAATTCTTACCGGTTCTTACCCAGCAGCAGGCGGTGATCGGCAACCGTCATAGTCAAAACTCTCAAAGCTTGGATAGAGTGATTACTAGGGAGAGTCAAACGCACGACGTAGATGTATGTGGAGCTGGGAAGGCTTATAATATGGTAGCAAAAAGGTCAGCAATAATCAATTCAGAGATGCAAAGTTGAATAAATGCTCAACGACGGTACTGTGCTGGTCCTAGGCTAGACCGTACTAGAGACGCTAGCCTAGAACACGAACAAAATCACGGCGTGGCACGTAAACAAGGAAGGAGCACTCTTTGATTTTTTTTCTTTTTTCACTTTTTTTGCACTTTTTTCCTCTTTTTTTTGCTCCGCAACAATTTTTTTCTTGAAAAAGTCTACAAATGGTCTAAAAACTGCCTAGCCAGAATTTTCCATACTTAGTTTTTTTTGAGTTTGGAACTATTTTTCTTCTGCGGGTAGCACAGAATCTCAGGAGTCCCAATCTGTCACGACTCGAAGTATCGCGTGATCTGAAACTCGAAAACAAAGCAACAAATACTGGACTCGGACTGGTAGCGGAGATGAATCTGGTGGAACTCGGACTCGTGGCGGCGATGAATCTGGTGGAACTCGGACTGGTGGTCGTATATGGTGATGGTATATGTGAACTCGGATTGTTGATTGTATATGGCGATGTTATCTGTGGACTCGGATTGGTGGTTGTATATGGCAGCGGCGATGTATATGGTGAGGTGGTGGTATATGACAATGATGATGACGATGGTGCAGCGGCAGCGTGACAACCTGTGAATAGAACTCGAAACTCTAAGGGACTAGATGCTAAGACCAGCAACTCGACACGATGATGCAACCGCAAATTCAACAAAGCAAAACTCTAAAAAGACTATGCAAAGGCTCAGATTGGTTCGGATATGATGAACTAACCCTAATTTTTTTGTTGGCTTTTTTCGTGGACTGTAGGTATGAAGAACAGACTGATCTAAACTATGAAAAACTGGAAAATCTCACCGAGCAACCTGAAAATCTGATACCACTTGATAGAGGCAAAGGTGTCCCGATGTTTCGATGAGATAGATATCGTTTTCCATGGGAGTCGACTTTGACGATCCGACTACGAACGTGCCAAGACGTCGCGCCTTAGCAATCGCTAAACCAACTTCCGTGGGTTATTGACCACGCCGGAGCACGATAAACCTGACCACGAGGGTCTATTTCCTGCGAGCAAACGAAGAACAAGCAAGAAACTGAGATTGCAATCTAGATATTGCGAATAAAAGAGGAAAGCTTTATTAATGAAGGTGGGGTTCTGTGACGTCTTGGTCTGGTCGTTGGACACAAACGAAGGACGCGAAGTTGCAGCTATGGCGAACTTTTAGTCTAAACAAAACCCAAAGTCTAAACGATTCCCTAAGGGCTGTATATATGGAGGAGAGAGGGGAAATTTCGTGGCCCTTGGTGGAGGGGTCCGAAACCAACCCTAACTCTTGTTTCCCCACACATACGGACTCTAAAAACAGCCTATACTTATGTACTTCGAAAATACATGGGCCTAGCCCAATAATAAGGTGACGCAGCACCTAGAATAGCCTCTGGACGAAATTTATGAAGTGGCATCTTGTATATTTCGTCCCATGCTTCATGCACTCATTATGGTGGCTTCAGAGTCGTGGAATCATCACTTGTAACTCCGTTCTTGTTCCCCTTGCGCATGCCGTCATCTCCATGCTTGAACTTGCTCCAAGGTTCATCTTTCTTGTCCAAGCTAGGCTCTTCATTTGTAAGCAAAACAAATGTATCCAATATAGGCAGCATAATATTCTCATGAACATTAGAATCGTTACCAAGAAACGAAAGTACCTGAGTATGTATAGCACCAGGGGCTATGGGTGTAACAATGGTATTGATGTCCTCATCATTTTCAGAGTTCATTTGTAGTGTTTTTCAATTTCAGGGTCATTTAGCTCAAAACAAATCAGTAAATGCGTCAAAAATATCAAATTATGTCAGCAAGGGTTGAAAGTTGACGACGTGGCTTCAAATGGTGCATAGTGAACGCAGAAAAATCCGGAGTTGTAATAAGTTACTAAAATTTTGAATAGCCGGTGTAACAGATGAGTTTTCGTCCAAACCCTGATACTTCGAAAGAGAGTGTCCAGATTGTACACGAAGTGCATCCAGTTTTTCCCGTAACCATCTCTACTTTTTTGCACATGCCATGTGGGTGAAATGATGATACCATGCCAAGTTTCAACCTTTTTAGAGTTCATTTGTAGTCCCTTTCAATTTCAGGGTCATTTAGCTCAAAACAAATCAGTAAATGCATCAAAAATATCAATTATGTCAGAAAGGATTGAACGTCGACAACGTGTCTTTGAATGGTGCATAATGAACGCAAAAAGTCCGAAGGTTTAATAAGTTATTAAAATTTTGAATAGCCGGTGTAACAGATGAGTTTTCGTCCGAAACCCCGATACTTCGAATGAGAGTGTCCAGTTTGTACACGAAGTGCATCCAATTTTTTGCCGTAACCATCTCTACTTTTTTGCACATGTCATATGGGTGAAATTATGATACCACGCCAAGTTTCAACCTTTTCAGAGTTCATTTGTAGTGCTTCTCAATTTCAGGGCCATTTAGCTCAAAACAAATCAGTAAATGCATCAAAAATATTAAATTATGTCAGAAAGGGTTGAAAGTTGACGACATGGCTTTGAATGGTGCATAATAAAGGCACAAAAGTCTAGAGTTGTAATAAGTTATTAAAATTTTGAATAGCCGGTGTAACAGATGAGTTTTCATCCGAAACCCTGATACTTCGAAAGAGAGTGTCCAGTTTGTACACGAAGTGCATCCAGTTTTTGCCGTAACCATCTCTACCTTTTGTCACATGCCATGTGGGTGAAATGATGTTACCATGCCAAGTTGCAACCTTTTCAGAGTTCATTTCTAGTGCTTTTCAATTTCAGGGTCATTTAGCTCAAAACGTATAAGTAAATGCATCAAAAATGTCAAATTATGTCAGAAAGGGTTGAAAGTTGACGACGTGGCTTTGAATGGTGCATAATGAACGCAAAAAGTCCAGAGTTGTAATAAGTTATTAAAATTTTGAATAGCCGGTGTAACAGATGCGTTTTCGTCCAAAACCCTGATACTTCGAAAGAGAGTATCCAGTTTGTACACGAAGTGCATCCAGTTTTTGCCGTAACCATCTCTACTTTTTGGCACATGCCATGTGGGTGAAATGATGATGTCATGCCATGTTTCAACCTTTCCAGAGTTGATTTGTAGTGCTTTTCAATCTCAGGGTCATTTAGCTCAAAACAAATCAGTAAATGCATCAAAAATATCAAATTATGTCAGAAAGGGTTGAATGTTGACGACGTGGCTTTGAATGGTGCATAATGAACGCAAAAAGTCCGGAGTTGTAATAATTTATTAAAATTTTGAATAGCCTGTGTAACTGATGAGTTTTCGTCCGAAACCTTGATAGTTGGAAAGAGAGTGTCCAGTTTGTACACGAAGTGCATCCAGTTTTTGCCGTAACCATCTCTACTTTTTTGCACATGCCATGTGGGTGAAATGATGATGCCATGCCAAGTTTCAACCTTTTCAGAGTTCATTTGTAGTGCTTTTCAATTTCAGGGTCATTTAGCTCAAAACAAATGAGTAAATACATCAAAAATATCATATTATATCAGAAAGGGTTGAAAGTTGACGACGTGGCTTCGAATGGTGCATAATAAACGCAAAAAAGTCCGGAGTTGTAATAAGTTATTAAAATTTTGAATAGCCGGTGTGACAGTTGAGTTTTCTCCGAAACCCTGATACTTCGACAGAGAGTATCCAATTTGTACACGAGGTGCGTCCCGTTTTTGCCATAACCATCTCTACTTTTTTCCACATGCCATGTGGGTGAAATGATGATACCATGCCAAGTTTCAACCTTTTCAGAGTTTATTTGTAGTGCTTTTCAATTCCAGGGTCATTTAGCTAAAAACAAATTAGTAAATGCATCAAAAATATCAAATTATGTCAGAAAGGGTTGAAAGTTGACGACGTGGTTTTGAATGGTGCATAATGAACGCAAAAAAGTCCGGAGTTGTAATAAGTTATTAAAATTTTGAATAGCCGGTGTAATAGATGAGTTTTCGTCCGAAACCCTGATACTTCGAAAGAGAGTGTCCAGTTTGTACAGGAAGTGCATCCAGTTTTTATGTAACCATCTCTACTTTTTTGCACATGCCATGTGGGTGAAATGATGATATACCATGCCAAGTTTCAATCATTTTAAATTTCATTTGTAGTGCTTTTCAATTTCATGGTCATTTAGCTCAAAACAAATCAGTAAATGCGTCAAAAATATGAAATTATATCAGAAAGGGTTGAAAGTTGACGACATGGCTTTGAATGAAGCATAATGAATGCAAAAAAGTCCAGAGTTGTAATAAGTTATTAAAATTTTGAATAGCCGGTGTGATAGATGAGTATTCGTTCGAAACCCTGATACTTCGAAAGAGAGTGTCGAGTTTGTACACGAAGTGCATCCATTTTTTGTCGTAACCATCTCTACTTTTCTGCACATGCCATGTGGGTGAAATGATGATACCATGCCAAGTTTCGACCTTTTCAGAGTTCATTGGTAGTACTTTTCAATTTCAGGGTCATTTAGCTCAAAACAAGTCAGTAAATGCATCAAAAATATCAAATTATGTCAGAGAGGGTTGAAAGTTGGCGACGTGTCTTTAAATGGTGCATGATGTCTACAACACAACCTTCTTCTTGTAGACGTTGTTGGGCCTCCAAGTGCAGAGGTTTGTAGGACAGTAGCAAATTTCCCTCGAGTGGATGACCTAAGGTTTATCAATCCGTAGGAGGCGTAGGATGAAGATGGTGTCTCTCAAGCAACCCTGCAACTAAATAACAAAGAGTCTCTTGTGTCCCCAACACACCCAAGACAATGGTAAATTGTATGGGTGCACTAGTTCGGCGAAGAGATGGTGATACAAGTGGTATATGGATGGTAGATAAAGGTATTTGTAATATGAAAATATAAAAACAGCAAGGTAACGAATGATAAAAGTGAGCGTAAACGGTATTGCAATGCTAGGAAACAAGGCCTAGGGTTCATATTTTCACTAGTGCAAGTCCTCTCAACAATAATATTATAATTGGATCACATAACTATCCCTCAACATGCAACAAAGAGTCACTCCGAAGTCACTAATAGCGGAGAACAAACAAAGAGATTATGGTAGGGTACGAAACCACCTCAAAGTTATTCTTTCCAATCAATCCGTTGGGCTATTCCTATAAGTGTCACAAACAGCCCTAGAGTTCGTACTAGAATAACACCTTAAGACACAAATCAACCAAACCCTATTGTCACCTAGATACTCCAATGTCACCTCAAGTATCCGTGGGTATGATTATACGATATGCATCACACAATCTCTGATTCATCTATTCAACCAACACATAGAACCTCAAAGAGTGCCCCAAATTTTCTACCGGAGAATCACGACGAAAACGTGTGCCAACCCCTATGCATAGGTTCATGGGCGAAACCCGCAAGTTGATCACCAAAACATACATCAAGTGAATCACGTGATATCCCTTTGTCACCACAGATATCCACGGCAAGACATACATCAAGTTTTCTCAAATCTTTAAAGACTCCATGCGATAAGATAACTACAAAGGGGAAACTCAATTCATTACAAGAGAGTAGAGGGGGAAAGAAACATCATAGGATCCAAATATAATAGCGAAGCTCGCGATACATCAAGATCGTATCACCTCAAGAACACAAGAGAGAGATCAAACACATAGCTACTGGTACATACCCTCAGCCCCGAGGGAGAACTACTCCCTCCTCGTCATGGAGAGCACCGAGATGATGAAGATGGCCACCGGAGAAGGATTCCCCCTCCGGCAGGGTGCCAGAACGGGTCTAGATTGGTTTTCGGTGGCTATGGAGGCTTCTGGCGGCGGAACTCCTGATCTATTGTGCCCACGGATGTTTTTAGGGTATATGGAGATATATAGGCGGAAGAAGTACGTCATGGGGGCCATGATGGGCTCACAAGGGTGGAGGGCACGCCCAGGGGGGTGGGCGCGCCACCCCTGCCTCGTGACCTCCTAGCAGATCCCCCGACGTGCACTCCAAGTCTTCTCGGCTTCTTTCCTTCCAGAAATGAGTTCCATGAAGTTTCAGGTCAATTGGACTCCGTTTGGTTTTCATTTTCTTCGAAACCCTAAAACAGGGAAAAAATAGAAACTGGCACTGGGCTCTGGCTTAATAGGTTAGTCCAAAAAATGATATAAAAGTGTATAATAAAGCCCATAAACATTCAAAACAGTAAATAATATAGCATGGAGCAATCAAAAATTATAGATACGTTGGAGACGTATCAGCAACCCCAAGCTTAATTCCTGCTCGTCCTCGAGTAGGTAAATGATAAAAACAGAATGTTTGATGCGGAGTGCTACTTGGCATAATTTCAATGTAATTCTTCTTAATTGTGGTATGAATATTCAGATCCGAAAGATTCAAGACAAAAGTTCATATTGACATAAAAATGATAATACTTCAAGCATACTAACTAAGCAATTATGTCTTCTCAAAATAACATGGCCAAAGAAAGTTCATCCCTACAAAATCATATAGTTTAGTCATGTTTCATTTTCGTCACACAAGAATGCTCTCATCATGCACAACCCCGATAACAAGCCAAGCAATTGTTTCATACTTTAGTAATCTCAAACCTATAAACTTTCACGCAATACATGAGCGCGAGCCATGGATATAGCACTATGGGTGGAATATAATAATGAGGGGGTTATGTGGAGAAGACAAAAAGGAGAAAGTCTCACATCAACGAGGCTAATCAATGGGCTATGGAGATGCCCATCGATTGATGTTAATGCAAGGAGTAGGGATTGCCATGCAACAGATGCACTAGAGCTATAAATGTATGAAAGCTCAACAAAATAAATTAAGTGGGTGTGCATCCAACTTGCTTGCTCACGAAGACCTAGGGCACTTGAGGAGGCCCATTGTTGGAATATACAAGCTAAGTTCTATAATGAAAATTTCCCACTAGTATATGAAAGTGACAAAACAAGAGACTCTCTACTATGAAGATCATGGTGCTACTTTGAAGCACAAGTGTGGTAAAATGATAGTAACATTATCCCTTCTCTCTTTTTCTCTCATTTTTTGGGCCTTTTCTTTTTTATGGCATTTCTCTTTTTTTGGGCCTTCTCTTTTTTTCATGGCCTTTTTTGGGCCTTCTCTTTTTTTATGGCCTTTCTTTTTTTATTCCTCACTTGGGACAATGCTCTAATAATGATGATCATCACAATTCTATTTATTTACAACTCAATGATTACAACTCGATACTATAACAAAGATGACTCTATATGAATGCCTCCGACGGTGTACCGGGATATGCAATGAACCAAGAGTGACATGTATGAAAGAATTATGAACGGTGGCTTTGCCACAAATACTATGTCAACTACATGATCATGCTAAGCAATATGACAATGATGAATGTGTCATGATGAACGGAATGATGGAAAGTTGCATGGCAACATATCTCGGAATGGCTATGGAAATGCCATAATAGGTAGGTATGGTGGCTGTTTTGAGGAAGATATAAGGAGGTTCATGTGTGAAAGAGCGTATCATATCACGGGGTTTGTATGCACCGGCGAAGTTTGCGCCAACTCTCAATGTGAGAAAGGGCAATGCACGGTACCGAAGAGGCTAGCAAGGATGGAAGGGTGAGTGTGCATAAATTCCATGGACTCAACATTAGTCATAAAGAACTCACATACTTATTGCAAAAATCTACAAGTCATCAAAAACCTCCGCACTACGCGCATGCTCCTAGGGGGCTAGATTGGTAGGAAAAGACCATCGCTCGTCCCCGACTGCCACTCATAAGAAGACAATCAAATAACACCTCATGTTTCAAATTTGTTGCATAACGTTTACCATACGTGCATGCTACGGGACTTGCAAACCTCAACACAAGTATTTCTCAATTTCACAACTACTCAACTAGCATGACTTTGATATTATTACCTCCATATCTCAAAACAATCATCAAGCATCAAACTTGTCTTAGTATTCAATGCACTCATAAGAAAAAATTTAACTATTCTTTGAATACCAAGCATATTAGGATTTTAAGAAAATTACCATGCTATTTAGGACTCTCAAAATAATATAAGTGAAGCATGAGAGCTCATCTATTTCTTCAAAATGAAACTACCACCTTGCTCTAAAAGATATAAGTGAAGTACTAGAGCAAATGACAAACTACTCCGAAAGATATAAGTGAAGATCAGTGTGTAGTCGAATAATTATGCAACTATGTGAAGACTCTCTAACATTTAATAATTTCAGATCTTGATACTTTATTAAAACAGAAAGCAAAGCAAAATAAAATGACATCTAAGAATAGCGAACATCATGTGAAGAAGCAAGAACTTAGGATCAACCGAAACTAACCGATAGTTGTTGAAGAAGAAAGGTGGGATGCCAACCAGGGCATCCCCAAGCTTAGACTCTTGAGACTTCTTGAAATATTATCTTGGGATGCCTTGGGAATCCCCAAGCTTGAGCTTTTGTTTCTCCTTAATTCCTCCCATACCACGGTCTCCCTAAATCTCAAAAGCTTCATCCACACAAAACTCGACAAGGACTTGTGAGATAAGTTAGTATAAACCATTGCAAAAACCTTATCATACTCTACTGTAGAAAATCACTAAAATTATTATTCAACATTGAATACTAAATGCCTCTGCATATTTAATAGTCCTATCCTCAAATAGAATCATTAAAGAAGCAAACATATGCAAACAATGCAAACATAACAGCAATCTGCCTAAACAGGATAGTCTGTAAAGAATGCATCAACATCCATGCTTCCCTAACTCCAAAAATTATGAAAGAAAATTACCACTGTAGTAAATTTATCAGAGCTTAATATGCAAAAGGTTTCAACATTTTATCACATTCTGAATTTTCTAGGGAATTATTGCAACAGCGGTAAACTTTCTGTTTTCAAACAGCAACATGTGAACTTCTAAAATAGGCATAATAAAGGCTATCAATGCCACTTTTATTGAAATAAAAGATGCAAAACATTGTTCTAAATAACATCAAGCAAATCTTAACAAAATAAATTGATGCTCCAAGAAAAACACATATCATGTGGTGAATAAAAATATAGCTCCAAGTAAAGTTACCGATGAACGAAGACGAAAGAGGGGATGCCTTCCGGGGCATCCCCAAGCTTAGGCTCTTGGATATCCTTGAATATTACCTTGGGGTGCCTTGGGCATCCCCAAGCTTAGGCTCTTGGATATCCTTGAATATTACCTTGGGGTGCCTTGGGCATCCCCAAGCTTAGGCTCTTGCCACTCCTTATTCCATAGTCCATCGAATCCTTACCCAAAACTTGAAAACTTCACAACACAAAACTTAACAGAAAACTCGTAAGCTTCGTTAGTATAAGAAAATAAATCACTACTTCAAGGTACTGTAATGAACTCATTATTTATTTATATTGGTGTTAAACCTACTGTATTCAAACTTCTCTATGGTTTATAAACTCTTTTACTAGCCATATATTCATCAAAATAAGTAAAGAACACATGAAAAACAGAATCTATCAAAAACAGAATAGTGTGTAGTAATCTAGATCAAACGTATACTTCTAGAACTCATAAAATTATCAAATAAATTGCTGGACCTTAGGAATTTATCTATTAATAATGTTCAAAAAGAATTAACTAAATAGTACTCTCCAAAAAAATGGCAGCAATTCTCGTGAGCGCTAAAGTTTCTGCTTTTTATAGCATGATCAACAAGGCTTTCCAAAGTCTTCCCAAAGGTTCTACTTGGCACAAACACTAATTAAAAGCATAAAACCACATCTAAACAGAGGCTAGATGAATTATTTATTACTAAGCAGGAGGAAAAATCAAGGAACAATAATAAAATTGGGTTGCCTCCCAACAAGCGCTATCGTTTAATGCCCCTAGCTAGGCATGATGATTTCAATGATGCTCACATGAAAGATAAGAATTGAAACATAAAGAGAGTATCATGAAGAATATGACTAGCACATTTAAGTCTAACCCACTTCCTATGCATAGGGATTTTGTGAGAAAATAACTTATGGGAACAAGAATCAACTTGCATAGGAAGGTAAAACAAGCATAACTTCAAAATTTTAAGCACATAGAGAGGAAACTTGATATTATTGCAATTCCTACAAGCATATATTCGTCCCTCATAATAATTTTCAGTAGCATCATGAATGAATTCAACAATATAACCAACACCTAAAGCATTCTTTTCATGATCTACAAGCATAGAAAATTTACTACTCTCCACACAAGCAAAATTCTTCTGATGAATAATAGTGGGAGCAAACTCAACAAAATAACTATCATGTGATTGAAAATTAAGATCAAGATGACAAGTTTCATGGTTATCATTATTCTTTAAAGCATACATGTCATCACAATAATCATCATAGATAGGAGGCATGCTTTCATCATCATAAATTTTCTCATCAAAACTTGGGGGACAAAAAATATCATCTTCATCAAACATAGCTTCCCCAAGCTTGTGGCTTTGCATATCATTAGCATCATGGATATTCAAAGAATCCGTACTAATAACATTGCAATCATGCTCATCATTCAAATATTTAGTGCCAAATATTTTATAGATTTCTTGTTCTAGCACTTGAGCACAATTAACCTTTCCATCATACTCACGAAAGATATTAAAAAGGTCAAGCGTAGGAGACAAACTCAATTCCATTTTTTATAGTTTTATTTTATAAACTAAACTAGTGATAAAATAAGAAACTGAAAGACTCTATTGCAAGATCTAAAGATATACCTTCAAGCACTCACCTCCCCGGCAACGGCGCCAGAAAAGAGCTTGATGTCTACAACACAACCTTCTTCTTGTAGACGTTGTTGGGCCTCCAAGTGCAGAGGTTTGTAGGACAGTAGCAAATTTCCCTCAAGTGGATGACCTAAGGTTTATCAATCCGTAGGAGGCGTAGGATGAAGATGGTCTCTCTCAAGCAACCTTGCAACCAAATAACAAAGAGTCTCTTGTGTCCCCAACACACCCAATACAATGGTAAATTGTATAGGTGCACTAGTTCGGCGAAGAGATGGTGATTCAAGTGGTATATGGATGGTAGATAAAGGTATTTGTAATCTGAAAAAATAAAAACAGCAAGGTAACGAATGATAAAAGTGAGCGTAAACGGTATTGCAATGCTAGGAATCAAGGCCTAGGGTTCATACTTTCACTAGTGCAAGTCCTCTCAACAATAATATCATAATTGGATCACATAACTATCCCTCAACATGCAACAAAGAGTCCCTCCAAAGTCACTAATAGCGGAGAACAAATGAAGAGATTATGGTAGGGTACGAGACCACCTCAAAGTTATTCTTTCCAATCAATCCGTTGGGCTATTCCTATAAGTGTCACAAACAGCCCTAGAGTTCGTACTAGAATAACACCTTACGACACAAATCAACCAAAACCCTAATGTCACCCAGATACTCCAATGTCACCTCAAGTATTCGTGGGTATGATTATACGATATGCATCACACAATCTTAGATTCATCTATTCAACCAACACATAGAACCTAAAAGAGTGCCCCAAAGTTTCTACCGGAGAATCACGACGAAAACGTGTGCCAACCCCTATGCATAGGTTCATGGGCGTTACCCGCAAGTTGATCACCAAAACATACATCAAATGAATCACGTGATATCCCATTGTCACCATAGATATCCACTGCAAGACATACATCAAGTGTTCTCAAATCTTTAAAGACTCAATCCGATAAGATAACTTCAAAGGGGAAACTCAATTCATTACAAGAGAGTAGAGGGGGGAAGAAACATCATAGGATCCAAATATAATGGCAAAGCTCGCAATACATCAAGATCGTATCACCTCAAGAACACGAGAGAGAGAGAGAGAGAGAGAGAGATCAAACACATAGCTACTGGTACATACCCTCAGCCCGGAGGGAGAACTACTCCCTCCTCTTAATGGAGAGCACCAGGATGATGAAGATGGCCACCGGAGAAGGATTCCCCCTCCGGCAGGGTGCTGGAACGGGTCTAGATTGGTTTTCGGTGGCTACGGAGGCTTCTGGCGGCGGAACTCCCGATCTATTGTGCCCACTGATGTTTTTAGGGTATATTGAGATATATAGGTGGAAGAAGTACGCTAGGGGGCCATGAGGGGCTCAAGAGGGTGGAGGGCGCGCCCAGGGGTGGGCGCGCCCCCCTGCCTCGTGACCTCCTCGCAGATCCCCCGACGTGCACTCCAGGTCTTCTGGGCTTCTTTCCTTACAAAAATGAGTTCCGTGAAGTTTCAGGTCAATTGGACTCCATTTGGTTTTCCTTTTCTTCGAAACCCTAAAACAGGGTAAAAACATAAACTGGCACTAGGCTCTGGGTTAATAGGTTAGTCCCAAAAATGATATAAAAGTGTATAATAAACCCCATAAACATTCAAAACAGTAAATAATATAGCAAATAAACACAAAAAAGTCTGGAGTTGTAATAAGTTATTAAAATTTTGAATAGCCGGTGTAACAGATGAGTTTTTGTCTGAAACACTGATACTTCGAAAGAGAGTGTCCAGTTTGTACACGAAGTGCATCTAGTTTTTTCCGTAAGCATCTCTACTTTTTTGCACATGCCATGTGGGTGAAATGATGATACCATGCCAAGTTTCGACCTTTTCAGAGTTCATTTGTTGTGCTTTTCAATTTCAGGGTCATTTAGCTCAAAACAAAATGCATCAAAAATATCAAATTATGTTAGAATGAGTTGAAAGTTGATGATGTGTCTTTGAATGGTGCATAATGAACGCAAAAAAGTCCAGAGTTGTAATAAGTTATTAAAATTTTGAATAGCCGGTGTAACAGATGAGTTTTCATCTGAAACCTTGATACTTCGAAAGAGAGTGTCCAGTTTGTACACGAAGTGTATCCAGTTTTTTTCGTAACCATCTCTACTTTTTTGCACATGCCATGTAGGTGAAATGATGATACGATGCCAAGTTTCGACCTTTTCAGTGTTCATTTATAGTGATTTTCAATTTCAGGGTCATTTAGCTCAAAACAAATCAGTAAATGCATCAAAAATATCAAATTATGTCAGAAAGGGTTGAAAGTTGACGACGTGGCTTTGAATGGTGCATAATGAACGCAAAAAGTCCGGAGTTGTAATAAGTTATTAAAATTTTGAATAGCCGGTGTAACATATGAGTTTTCGTCCAAAACTGTTATACTTCAAAAGACAGTGTGCAGTTTGTACACGAAGTGCATCCAATTTTTGTCGTAACCATTTCTACTTTTTTGCACATTCCATGCAGGTGAAATTATGATACCATGCCAAGTTTCGACCTTTTAAGAGTTCATTTGTAGTGCTTTTCAATTTCAGGGTCATTTAGCTCACTACAAACCAGTAAATGCATCAAAAATATCAAATTATGTCAGAAAGGGTTGAAAGTTGACGACGTGGCTTTAAATGGTGCATAATAAACGCAAAAAGTCCGGAGTTGTAATAAGTTATTAAAATTTTGAATAGCCGGTGTAACAGATGAGTTTTCATCCGAAACCCTGATACTTCGAAAGAGAGTGTCCAGTTTGTACACGAAGTGCGTCCAGTTTTTGCCATAACCATCTCTACTTTTTTGCACATGCCATGTGGGTGAAATGATGCTACCATGCCAAGTTTCGACCTTTTCAAAGTTCATTTGTAGTGCTTTTCAATTTCGGGATCATTTAGCTCAAAACAAATAAGTAAATGCATCAAAAATATCAAATTATGTCAGAAAGGGTTGAAAGTTAACGACTTGGATTTGAATGGTGCATAATGAACAGAAAAGGTTCGGAGTTGTAATAAGTTATTAAAATTTTGAATAGCCGGTGTAACAGATGAGTTTTCGTCCGAAACCGTTATACTTCAAAAGACAGTGTGCAGTTTGTACACGAAGTGCATCCAATTTTGTCGTAACCATATCTACTTTTTTGCACATGCCATGTAGGTGAAATGATGATACCATGCCAAGTTTCGACCTTTTCAAAGTTCATTTGTGGTGCTTTTCAATTTCAGGGTCATTTACCTCAAAACAAACCAGTAAATGCATCAAAAATATCAAATTATGTCAGAAAGGGTTGAAAGTTGACGACTTGGCTTTGAATGGTGCATAATGAACGCAAAAGGTCCGGAGTTGTAATAAGTTATTAAATTTTGAATAGCCGGTGTAACAGATGAGTTTTCGACCGAAACCGTTATACTTCAAAAGACAGTGTGCAGTTTGTACACGAAGTGCATCCAATTTTTGTCATAACCATCTCTACTTTTTTGCACATGCCATGTAGGTTAAATGATGATACCATGCCATGTTTCGACCTTTTCAAAGTTCATTTGTGGTGCTTTTCAATTTCAGGGTCATTTAGCTCAAAACAAACCAGTAAATTCATCAAAAATATAAAATTATGTCAGAAAGGGTTGAAAGTTGACGACGTGGCTTTTAATGGTGCATAATAAACGCAAAAAAGTCCGGAGTTATAATAAGTTATTAAAAAATTGAATAGCCAGTGTAACAGATGAGTTTTCGTCCGAAACCCTGATACTTCGAAAGAGAATGTCCAGTTTGTACACGAAGTGCATCCAGTTTTTGCCGTAACCATCTCTACTTTTTTGCACATGCCATGTAGGTGAAATGATGATACGATGCCAAGTTTTGACATTTTCAGATTTCATTTGTAATGTTTTTCAATTTCATGATTATTTAGCTCAAAACAAATCAGTAAATGCATCAAAAATACCAAATTATGTCAGAAATGGTTGAAAGTTGACGACATATCTTTGAATGGTGCATAATGAACGCAAAAAAGTCTGGAGTTGTAATAATTTATTAAAAAATTTAATAGCTGGTGTAACAGATGAGTTTATGTCTGAAACCATTATACTTCAAAAGACAGTGTGCAGTTTGTACACAACGTGCATCCATTTTTTGTCGTAACCATTTCTACTTTTTTGCACATGCCATGTGGGTGAAATGATGATACCATGCCAAGTTTCAACCCTTTCAGAGTTCATTTGTAGTGCTTTTCAATTTCAGGGTCATTTAGCTCAAAACAAATCTGTAATTGCATCAAAAATATCAAATTATGTCAGAAAGGGTTGAAAGTTGACGACGTGGCTTTGAATGGTGCAAAATGAACGCAAAAAAGTCTGGAGTTGTAATAAGTTATTAAAATTTTAAATAGCCGGTGTAACAGATGAGTTTTCATCCGAAACCATGATACTTTGAAAGAGAGTGTCCAGTTTGTACATGAGGTGCATCCAGTTTTTTCCGTTACCATCTCTACTTTTTTTCACATGCCATGTGGGTGAAATGATTATACCATGCCAAGTTTCGACAATTTCAGAGTTCATTTGTAGTGCTTTTTAATTTTAGGGTCATTTAGCTCAAAACAAATCAGTAAATGCATCAAAAATATCAAATTATGTCAGAAAGGGTTGAAAGTCGACGACGTGGCTTTGAATGGTGCATAATAAACGCAAAAAAGTCCGTAGTTGTAATAAGTTATTAGAAAATTGAATAGCCGGTGTAACAGATGAGTTTTCGTCCGAAACCCTGATACTTTGAAAGAGAGTGTCCAGTTTGTACACGAAGTGCGTCCAGTTTTTGCCGTAACCATCTCTACCTTTTTGCACATGCCATGTAGGTGAAATATTGATACGATACCAAGTTTCGACCTTTTCAGATTTCATTTGTAGTGCTTTTCAATTTCAGGGTCATTTAGCTCAAAAAATTAGTAAATGCATCAAAAAATACCAAATTATGTTAGAAAGGGTTGAAAGTTGACGACGTGGCTTTGAATGGTGCATAACGAACGCAAAAAAGTCCGGACTTGTAATAATTTATTAAAAAATTTAATAGCTGCTGTAACAGAGGAGTTTTCGTCCGAAACCGTTATACTTCAAAAGACAGTGTGCAGTTTGTACACGAAGTGCATCCAGTTTTTGTCGTAACCATCTCTACTTTTTGGCACCTGCCATGTGGGTCAAATGATGATACCATGCCAAGTTTCAACCTTTTCAGAGTTCATTTGTAGTGCTTTTCAATTTTAGGGTCATTTCGCTCAAAACAAATGAGTAAATGCATCAAAAATATCAAATTATGTCAGAAAGGGTTGAAAGTTGACGACGTGGCTTTGAATGGTGCAAAATGAACGCAAAAAAGTCCGGAGTTGTAATAAGTTATTAAAATTTTGAATAGCCGGTGTAACAGATCAGTTTTCATACGAAACCCTGATACTTCTAAAGAGAGTGTCTAGTTTGTACACGAGGTGCATCCAGTTTTTTCCGTAACCATCTCTACTTTTTTTCACATGCCATGTGGGTGAAATGATGATACCATGCCAAGTTTCAACCTTTTCAGAGTTTATTTGTAGTGCTTTTCAATTCCAGCGTCATTTAGCTCAAAACAAATAAGTAAATGCATAAAAATATCAAATTATGTCAGAAAGGGTTGAAAGTTGACAACGTGGCTTTGAATGGTGCATAATGGACGCAAAAAAGTCCAGAGTTGTAATAATTCTTATAATTTTGAATAGCCGGTGTAACAGATGAGTTTTCGTCTGAAACCCTGATACTTCGAAAGAGAGTGTCCAGTTTGTACACGAAGTGTATCCAGTTTTTTTCGTAACCATCTCTACTTTTTTGCATATGCCATGTAGGTGAAATGATGATACGATGCCAAGTTTCGACCTTTTCAGAGTTCATTTATAGTGATTTTCAATTTCAGGGTCATTTAGCTCAAAACAAATCAGTAAATGCATCAAAAATATCAAATTATGTCAGAAAGGGTTGAAAGTTGACGACGTGGCTTTGAATGGTGCATAATGAACGCAAAAAGTCCAGAGTTGTAATAAGTTATTAAAATTTTGAATAGCCGGTGTAACAGATGAGTTTTCGTCCGAAACCGTTATACTTCAAAAGACAGTGTGCAGTTTGTACACGAAGTGCATCCAATTTTTGTCGTAACCATCTCTACTTTTTTGCACATGCCATGTAGGTGAAATGATGATACCATGCCAAGTTTCGACCTTTTCAGAGTTCATTTGTAGCGCTTTTCAATTTCAGGGTCATTTAGCTCAAAACAAACCAGTAAATGCATCAAAAATATCAAATTATGTCAGAAAGGGTTGAAAGTTGATGACATGGCTTTAAATGGTGCATAATAAACGCAAAAAGTCCGGAGTTGTAATAAGTTATTAAAATTTTGAATAGCCAGTGTAACAGATGAGTTTTCATCCGAAACCTTGATACTTCGAAAGAGAGTGTCGAGTTTGTACACGAAGTGCATCCAGTTTTTGCCATAACCATCTCTACTTTTTCACACATGCCATGTGGGTGAAATGATGATACCATGCCAAGTTTCGACCTTTTCAGAGTTCATTTGTAGTGCTTTTCAATTTCGGGATCATTTATCTCAAAACAAATAAGTAAATGCATCAAAAATATCAAATTATGTTAGAAAGGGTAGAAAGTTGACGACGTGGCTTTGAATGGTGCATAATAAATGCAAAAAATTCCAGAGTTGTAATAAGTTATTAAAAAATTGAATAGCCGGTGTAACAGATGAGTTTTCGTCCGAAACCATGATACTTTGAAAGAGAGTGTCCCGTTTGTACACGAAGTGCATCCAGTTTTTGCCGTAACCATCTCTACTTTTTTGCACATGCCATGTAGGTGAAATTATGATACGATGCCAAGTTTCGACATTTTCAGATTTCATTTGTAGTGCTTTTCAATTTCAGGGTTATTTAGCTCAAAACAAATCAGTAAATGCATCAAAAATACCAAATTATGTCAGAAAGGGTTGAAAGTTCACGACGTGGCTTTGAATGGTGCATAATGAACGCAAAAAAGTCCGGAGTGGTAATAATTTATTAAAAAAATTAATAGCTGGTGGAAGAGATGAGTTTATGTCCGAAACCGTTATACTTCAAAAGACAGTGTGCAGTTTGTACATGAAATGCATCCAGTTTTTGTCGTAACCATATCGTCTTTTTTGCACATTCCATGTGGGTGAAATGATGATACCATGCCAAGTTTCAACCTTTTTAGAGTTCATTTGTAGTGCTTTTCAATTTCAGGGTCATTTAGCTCAAAACAAATCTGTAAATGCATCAAAAATATCAAATTATGTCAGAAAGAGTTGAAAGTTGACGACGTGGATTTGAATGCTGCAAAATGAAGGCAAAAAAGTCCGGAGTTGTAATAAGTTATTAAAATTTTGAATAGCCGGTGTAACAGATGAGTTTTCATCCGAAACCCTGATACTTTGAAAGAGAGTGTCCAGTTTGTACATGAGATGCATCCAGTTTTTTCCGTAACCATCTCTACTTTTTTTCACATGCCATGTGGGTGAAATGATGATACCATGCCAAGTTTCAACATTTTCAGAGTTCATTTGTAGTGCTTTTCAATTTTAGGGTCATTTAGCTCAAAACAAATCAGTAAATGCATCAAAAATATCAAATTATGTCCGAAAGGGTTGAAAGTCGACGACGTGGCTTTGAATGGTGCATAATAAACACAAAAAAGTCCGGAGTTGTAATAAGTTATTAAAAAATTGAATAGCCGGTGTAATAGATGAGTTTTCGTCCGAAACCCTGATACTTTGAAAGAGAGTGTCCAGTTTTTGCCGTAACCATCTCTACTTTTTTGCACATGCCATGTAGGTGAAATGATGATACGATGCCAAGTTTCGACCTTTTCAGATTTCATTTGTAGTGCTTTTCAATTTTAGGGTCATTTAGCTCAAAAAAATCAGTAAATGCATCAAAAATACCAAATTATGTCAGAAAGGGTTGAAAGTTGACGACGTGGCTTTGAATGGTGCATAATGAACGCAAAAATGTCCGGAGTTGTAATAATTTATTAAAAAAATTAATAGCTGGTGTAACAGATGAGTTTTCGTTCGAAACCGTTATACTTCAAAAGACTGTGTGCAGTTTGTACACAAAGTGCATCCAGTTTTTGTTGTAACCATCTCTACTTGTTTGCACATGCCATGTGGGTGAAATGATGATACCATGCCAAGTTTCAACCTTTTCAGAGTTCATTTGTAGTGCTTTTCAATTTCAGGGTCATTTAGCTCAAAACAAATCAGTAAATGCATCAAAAATATCAAATTATGTCAGAAAGGGTAGAAAGTCGACAACGTGGCTTTGAATGGTGCATAATAAACACACAAAAGTCCGGAGTTGTAATAAGTTATTAAAAAATTGAATAGCCGGTGTAACAAATGAGTTTTCGTCCGAAACCCTGATACTTTTAAAGAGAGTGTCCACTTTGTACACGAAGTGCATCCAGTTTTTGTCGTAACGATCTCTACTTGTTTGCTCATGCCATGTGGGTGAAATGATGATACCATGCCAAGTTTCAACCTTTTCAGAGTTCATTTGTAGTGCTTTTCAATTCCAGCGTCATTTAGCTCAAAAGAAATCATTAAATGCATAAAAAATATCAAATTATGTCAGAAAGGGTAGAAAGTCGACGACGTGGCTTTGAATGGTGCATAATAAACACACAAAAGTCCGGAGTTGTAATAAGTTATTAAAAAATTGAATAGCCGGTGTAACAGATGAGTTTTCGTCCGAAACCCTGATACTTCGAAAGAGAGTGTCCAGTTTGTACACGAAGTGCGTCCAGTTTTTGCCGTAACCATCTCTACTTTTTTTCACATGCCATGTGGGTGAAATGATGATACCATGCCAAGTTTTGACCTTTTCAGAGTTTATTTGTAGTGCTTTTCAATTTTAGGGTCATTTAGCTCAAAACAAATCAGTAAATGCATCAAACATATCAAATTATGTCAGAAAGGATTGAAAGTTGATGACGTGGCTTTAAAAGGTGCATAGTGAACGCAGAAAAGTCTGGAGTTGTAATATGTTATTAAAATGTTGAATAGCCGGTTTAACAGATGAGTTTTCGTCCGAAACCCTAATAGTTCGAAAGAGAGTGTCCAGTGTGTACACGAAGTGCATCCAATTTTCGCCGTAACCATCTCTACTTTTTTGCACAGGCCATGCGCGTGAAATGATGATACCGTAACAAGTTTCGGCCTTTTAAGACTTCATTTGTAGTGCTTTTCAATTTCAGGGTCATTTAGCTCAACACAAATCATTAAATGCATCAAAAATATCAAACTATGTCAGAAAGGGTTGAAAGTTGACGACGTGGCTTTGAATGGTGCATAATAAACGCAAAAAAGTCCGAAGTTGTAATAAGTTATTAAAATTTTGATTAGCCGGTGTAATAGATGAGTTTTTGTCCGAAACACAGATAGTTCGAAAGAGAGTGTCCAGTTTGTACACGAAGTGCATCCAGTTTTTGCCATTAGCATCTCTCCTTTTTTGCACATGCCATGTAGGTGAAATGATGATACCATGCCAAGTTTCGACCTTTTCAGACTTCATTTGTTGTGATTTTCAATTTCAGGGTCATTTAGCTCAAAACAAATCAGTTAATGCATCAAAAATATCAAATTATGTCAGAAAGGGTTGAAAGTTCATGACGTGGCTTTGAATGGTGCATAATGAACGCAAAAAATTCCGGAGTTGTAATAATTTATTAAAAAATTTAATAGCTGGTGAAAGAGATGAGTTTATGTCCGAAACCTTTATACTTCAAAAGACAGTTTTTTCCGTAACCATCTCTACTTTTTTGCACATGCCATATAGGTGAAATGATGATACCATGCCAAGTTTCGACCTTTTCAGAGTTCATTTGTAGTGCTTTTCAATTTCAGGGTCATTTAGCTCAAAACAAATCAGTAAATGCATCAAAAATATCAAATTATGTCAGAAAGGGTTGAAAGTTGACGACGTGGCTTTGAATGGTGCATAATAAACACAAAAAGTCTGGAGTTGTAATAAGTTATTAAAATTTTGAATAGCCGGTTTAACAGATGAGTTTTTATCCGAAATAGTGATACTTCGAAAGAGAGTGTCCAGTTTGTACAGGATCTGTATCCAGTTTTTGCAGTAACCATCTCTACTTTTTTGCACATGCCTTGTGGGTGAAATGATGATACCATGCCAAGTTTCGACCTTTTCAGAGTTCATTTGTAGTGCTTTTCAATTTCATGGTCATTTAGCTTGAAACAAATCAGTAAATGCATCAAAAATATCAAATTATGTCAGAAAGGGTTGAAAGTTGACGACGTGGCTTTGAATGGTGCATAATGAACGCAAAATAGTCGGGAGTTGTAATAAGTTATTAAACTTTTGAATAGCCGGTGTAATGGATGAGTTTTCATCCGAAACACTGATACTTCGAAAGAGAGTGTCCAGTTTCTACACGAAGTGGATCCAGTTTTTGCCGTAACCATCTCTACTTTTTTGCACATGCCACGTAGGTGAAATGATGATACCATGCCAAGTTTCGACCTTTTCAGAGATTTCATTTGTAGTGCTTTTCAATTTCAGGGTCATTTAGCTCAAAACAAATCAGTAAATGCATCAAAAATATCAAGTTATGTCAGAAAGGGTTGAAAGTTGACGCCGCGGCTTTGAATGGTGCATACTAAACGCAAAAAAGTCCGGAGTTGTAATAAGTTATTAAAATTTTGAATAGTCGGTGTAACAGATGAGTTTTTTTTCTGAAACACTGATAATTCAAAAGAAAGTGTCCAGTTTGTACACGAAGTGCATCCCGTTTTTGCCGTAACCATCTCTACTTTTTTGCACATGCCATGTAGGTGAAATGATGATACCATGCCAAGTTTCGACCTTTTCAAAGTTAATTTGTTGTCCTTTTCAATTTCAGGGTCATTTGGCTCAAAACAAATCAATAAATGCATCAAAAATATCAAATTATGTCATAAAGGGTTGAAAGTTGATGACGTGTCTTTGAATGGTGCATAATGGACGCAAAAAAGTCCAGATTTGTAATAAGTTGTTAAAATTTTGAATAGCCGGTGTAACAGATGAGTTTTTGTCGGAAACCGTGGTACTTCGAAAGAGAGTGTCCAGTTTATACACGAAGTGTATCCAATTTTTGCCGTAACCCTCTCTACTTTTTTGCACATGCCATGTAGGTGAAATGATGATACCATGCCAAGTTTCGACCTTTTCAGAGTTCATTTGTAGTGCTTTTCAATTTCAGGGTCATTTAGCGCAAAACAAATCAGTAAATGCATCAAAAATATCAAATTATGTCAGAAAGGGTTGAAAGTTGATGACGTGTCTTTGAATGGTGCATAATAAACACAAAAAGTCTAGAGTTGATTATTAAAATTTTGAATAGCCGGTGTAACAGATGAGTTTTCATCCGAAACCCTGATACTTCGAAAGAGAGGGTCCAATTTGTACACGAAGTGCATCCAGTTTTTGCCGTAAAAATTCGGAGTTGTAACAGATGAGTTGTAAAAAAGTCCAGAGTTGTAATAAGTTATTAAAAATTTGAATAGCCGGTGTAACAGATGAGTTTTCCTCTGAAACCCTGATACTTCGAAAGAGAGTGTCAAGTTAGTACAGGATGTGTATCCAGTTTTTGCCGTAACCATCTCTACTTTTTTGCACATGCCATATAGGTGAAATGATGATACCATGCCAAGTTTCGACCTTTTCAGAGTTCATTTGTGGTGCTTTTCAATTTCATGGTCATTCAGGTTGAAACAAATCAGTAAATGCATCAAAAATATCAAATTATGTCAGAAAGGGTTGAAAGTTGACGACGTGGCTTTGAATGGTGCATAATGAACGCAAAACAGTCGGGAGTTGTAATAAGTTATTAAAATTTTGAATAGCCGGTGTAACGGATGAGTTTTAATCCGAAACACTGATACTTCGAAAGAGAGTGTCCAGTTTCTACACGAAGTGCATCTAGTTTTTGCCGTAACCATCTCTACTTTTTTGCACATGCCATGTGGGTGAAATGATGATACCATGCCAATCTTCGACCTTTTCAGAGTTCATTGGTAGTACTTTTCAATTTCAGGGTCATTTAGCTCAAAACAAATCACTAAATGCATCAAAAATATCAAATTTTGTCAGAAAGGATTGAAATTTGACGATGTGGCTTTCAATGGTGCATAGTGAACGCAAAAAAGTCCGGAGTTGTAATAAGTTATTAAAAAATTTAATAGCCGGTGTAACAGATAGTTTTCGTCCGAAACCCTGATACTTCAAAAGAGAGTGTCCATTTTGTACACGAAGTGTATGCAGTTTTTTTCGTAACCATCTCTACTTTTTTGCACATGCCATGTAGGTGAAATAATGATACCATGCCAAGTTTTGACCTCTTCAGAGTTCATTTTAGTGCTTTTCAATTTCAGGGCCATTTAGCTCAAAACAAATCAGTAAATGCATCAAAAATATCAAATTAGGTCAGAAAGGGTTGAAAGTTGATGACGTGGCTTTGAATGGTGCATAATAAACGCAAAAAGTCTAGACTTGTAATAAGTTATTAAAATTTTGAATAGCCGGTGTAACAGATGAGTTTTCATCCGAAACCCTGATACTTCGAAAGAGAGTGTCCAGTTTGTACACGAAGTGCATCCAGTTTTTGCCGTAACCATTTCTACTTTTTTGCACATTCCATGTGGGTGAAATGATGATACCATGCCAAGTTTCAACCTTTTCGGAGTTCATTTGTAGTGCTTTTCAATTTCACGGTCATTTAGCTTGAAACAAATCAGTAAATGCATCAAAAATATCAAATTATGTCAGAAAGGGTTGAAAGTTGACGACGTGGCTTTGAATGGTGCATAATGAACGCAAAACAGTTGGGAGTTGTAATAAGTTATTAAAATTTTGAATAGCCGGTGTAACGGATGAGTTTTCATCTGAAACACTGATACTTCAAAAGAGAGTGTCCGATTTCTACATGAAGTGCATCTAGTTTTTGCCGTAACCATCTCTAATTTTTTGCACATGCCATGTGGGTGAAATGATGATACCATGCCAAGTTTCGACCTTTTCAGAGTTCATTGGTAGTACTTTTCAATTTCAGGGTCATTTAGCTCAAAACAAATCACTAAATGCATAAAAATATCAAATTATGTCAGAAAGGGTTGAAATTTGACGATGTGGCTTTCAATGGTGCATAGTGAACGGAAAAAAGTCCGGAGTTGTAATAAGTTATTAAAAATTTTAATAGCCGGTGTAACAGATAGTTTTCGTCCGAAACCTTGATACTTCGAAAGAGAGTGTCCAGTTTGTACACGAAGTGTATCCAGTTTTTGCCGTAACCATCTCTACCTTTTTGCACATGCCATGTAGGTGAAATAATGATACCATGCCAAGTTTTGACCTCTTCAGAGTTCATTTGTACTGCTTTTCAATTTCAGGGTCATTTAGCTCAAAACAAATCAGTAAATGCATCAAAAATATCAAATTATGTCAGAAAGGGTTGAAAGTTGACGACGTGTCTTTGAATGGTGCATAATGAATGCAAAAAAGTCCGGAGTTGTAATAAGTTATTAAAATTTTGAATAGCCGGTGTAATAGATGAGTGTTCGTCTGAAACCCTGATACTTCGAAAGAGAGTGTCCAGTTTGTACACGAAGTGCATCTAGTTTTTGCCGTAACCATCTCTACTTTTTTGCACATGGCATGTGGGTGAAATGATGAAACCATGCCAAGTTTCAACCTTTTCAGAGTTTGTTTGTAGTGCTTTTCACTTTTAGGGTCTTTTAGCTCAAAATAAATCAGTAAATGCATCAAACATATCAAATTATGTCAGAAATGGTTGAAAGTTGACGATGTGGCTTTGAATGGTTCATAATGAATGCAAAAAAGTCCGGAGTTGTAATAAGTTATTAAAATTTTGAATAGCCGGTGTAACAGATGAATTTTCATCCGAAACCCTGATACTTTGAAAGAGAGTGTCCAATTTGTACACGAGGTGCATCCAGTTTTTGCCGTAACCATCTCTACTTTTTTTTCACATGCCATGTGGGTGAAATGATGATTCCATGCCAAGTTTCAACCTTTTCAGAGTTTATTTGTAGTGCTTTGGAATTCCAGGGTCATTTAGCTCAAAACAAATCAGTAAATGCATCAAAAATATTAAATTATGTCAGAAAGTGTTGAAAGGTGACGACGTGGCTTTGAATGGTGCATAATGAACGCAATAAAGTCCGGAGTTGTAATAAGTTATTAAAATTTTGAATAGCCGGTGTAACAGATGAGTTTTCGTCCGAAACCCTAATACTTCAAAAGAGAGTGTCCAGTTTGTACTCGAGGTGCATCTAGTTTTTGCCGTAACCATATCTAGTTTTATGCACATGCCATGTGGGCGAAATGATGATACCATGCCAAGTTTTGACATTTTCAGAGTTTATTTGTTGTGCTTTTCAATTTTAGGGTCATTTAGCTCAAAACAAATCAGTCAATGCATCAAAAATATCAAATTATGTCAGAAAGGGTTGAAAGTTGACGACGTGGCTTTAAATGGTGCACAGTGAACGCAGAAAAGTCCGGAGTTGTAATATGTTATTAAAATGTTGAATAGCCGGTGTAACGGATGAGTTTTCATCCGAAACCCTCATAGTTCGAAAGAGAGTGTCCAGTTTGTACACAAAGTGCATCCAGTTTTCGCCGTAACCATCTCTACTTTTTTGTACATGCCATGTGCGTGAAATGATGATCCCATAACAAGTTTCGACCTTTTAAGAGTTCATTTGTAGTGCTTTTCAATTTCAGGGTCATTTAGCTCAAAACAAATCATTAAATGCATCAAAACTATCAAATTATGTCAGAAAGGGTTGAAAGTTGACGACGTGGCTTTGAGTGGTGCATAATAAATGCAAAAAAGTCCGAAGTTGTAATAAGTAATTAAAATTTTGAATAGCCGGTGTAACGGATGAGTTTTCATCCGAAACACTGATACTTCGAAAGAGAGTGTCCAGTTTCTACACGAAGTGCATCTAGTTTTTGCCGTAACCATCTCTACTTTTTGCACATGCCATGTGGGTGAAATGATGATACCATGCCAAGTTTCTACCTTTTCAGAGTTCATTGGTAGTACTTTTCAATTTCAGGGTCATTTAGCTCAAAACAAATCACTAAATGCATCAAAAATATCAAATTATGTCAGAAAGGGTTGAAATTTGACGATGTGGCTTTCAATGGTGCAGAGTGAACGCAAAAAAGTCCGGAGTTGTAATAAGTTATTAAAAAATTTAATAGCCGGTGTAACAGATAGTTTTCGTCCGAAACCCTGATACTTCGAAAGAGAGTGTCCAGTTTGTACACGAGGTGTATCCAATTTTTGCCGTAACCATCTCTACCTTTTTGCACATGCCATGTAGGTGAAATAATGATACCATGCCAAGTTTTGACCTCTTCAGAGTTCATTTGTAGTGCTTTTCAATTTCAGGGTCATTTAGCTCAAAACAAATCAGTAAATGCATCAAAAATATCAAATTATGTCAGAAAGGGTTGAAAGTTGACGACGTGTCTTTGAATGGCGCATAATGAACGCAAAAAAGTCCGGAGTTGTAATAAGTTATTAAAATTTTGAATAGCCGGTGTAACAGATGAGTGTTCGTCTGAAACCCTGATACTTCAAAAGAGAGTGTCCAGTTTGTACACGAAGTGCATCCAGTTTTTTCCATAACCATCTCTACTTTTTTGCACATGCCATGTGGGTGAAATGATGAAATCATGCCAAGTTTCAACCTTTTCAGAGTTTGTTTGTAGTGCTTTTCAATTTTAGGGTCATTTAGCTCAAAACAAATCAGTAAATGCATCAAACATATCAAATTATGTCAGAAATGGTTGAAAGTTGACGATGTGGCTTTGAATGGTTCATAATGAATGCAAAAAAGTCCGGAGTTGTAATAAGTTATTAAAATTTTGAATAGCCGGTGTAACAGATGATTTTTCATCCGAAACCCTGATACTTTGAAAGAGAGTGTCCAATTTGTACACGAGGTGCATCCAGTTTTTGCCGTAACCATCTCTACTTTTTTTCACATGCCATGTGGGTGAAATGATGATACCATGCCAAGTTTCAACCTTTTCAGAGTTTATTTGTAGTGCTTTGGAATTCCAGGGTCATTTAGCTCAAAACAAATCAGTAAATGCATCAAAAATATCAAATTATGTCAGAAAGTGTTGAAAGGTGACGATGTGGCTTTGAATGGTGCATAATGAACGCAATAAAGTCCGGAGTTGTAATAAGTTATTAAAATTTTGAATAGCCGGTGTAACAGATGAGTTTTCGTCCGAAACCCTAATACTTCAAAAGAGAGTGTCCAGTTTGTACACGAGGTGCATCTAGTTTTTGCCGTAGCCATCTCTAGTTTTATGCACATGCCATGTGGGCGAAATGATGATACCATGCCAAGTTTTGACATTTTCAGAGTTTATTTGTTGTGTTTTTCAATTTCAGGGTCATTTAGCTCAAAACAAATCAGCCAATGCATCAAAAATATCTAATTATGTCAAAAAGGGTTGAAAGTTGACGACGTGGCTTTAAATGGTGCACAGTGAACGCAGAAAAGTCCAGAGTTGTAATATGTTATTAAAATGTTGAATAGCCGGTGTAACGGATGAGTTTTTGTCCGAAACCCTCATAGTTCGAAAGAGACTGTCCACTCTGTACATCAAGTGCATCCAGTTTTTGCCTTAACCATCTCTACTTTTTTATTCATGCCATGTGCGTGAAATGATGATCCCATAACAAGTTTGGACCTTTTAAGAGTTCATTTGTAGTGCTTTTCAATTTCAGGGTCATTTAGCTCAAAACAAATCATTAAATGCATCAAAACTATCAAATTATGTCAGAAAGGGTTGAAAGTTGACGACGTGGCTTTGAATGGTGCATAATAAACGCAAAAAAGTCCGAAGTTGTAATAAGTAATTAAAATTTTGAATAGCCGGTGTAATAGATGAGTTTTTGTCCGAAACATAGATAGTTCGAAAGAGAGTGTCCAGTTTGTACACAAAGTGCATCTAGTTTTTGCCTTAAGCATCTCTACTTTTTTGCACATGCCATGTGGGTTAAATGATGATACCATGCCAAGTTTTGACCTTTTCAGAGTTCATTTGTTGTGATTTTCAATTTCAGGGTCATTTAGCTCAAAACAAATCGGTTAATGCATCAAAAATATCAAATTATGTCAGAAAGGGTTGAAATTTGATGACGTGTCTTTGAATGGTGCATAATGAACGCAAAAAGTCCGGAGTTGTAATAAGTTATTAAAAATTTGAATAGCCCGTGTAACAGATGTGTTTTCCTCCGAAACCTGATACTTCGAAAGAGAGTGTCAAGTTTGTACATGATGTGTATCCAGTTTTTGCCGTAACCATCTCTACTTTTTTGCACATGCCATATAGGTGAAATGATGATACCATGCCAAGTTTCGACCTTTTTAGAGTTCATTTGTAGTGCTTTTCAATTTCAGGGTCATTTAGCTCAAAACAAATCAGTAAATGCATCAAAAATATCAAATTATGTCAGAAAGGGTTGAAAGTTGATGACATGGCTTTGAATGGTGCATAATAAATGCAAAAAGTCTGGAGTTGTAATTAGTGACTAAAATTTTGAATAGCCGGTGTAACAGATGAGATTTTATCCGAAACACTGATACTTCGAAAGAGAGTGTCCAGTTTGTACACGAAGTGCATCCAGTTTTTGCCGTAACCATCTCTACTTTTTTGCACATGCCATGTGGGTGCAATGATGATACCATGCCAAGTTTCGACCTTTTCAGAGTTCATTGGTAGTACTTTTCAATTTCAGAGTCATTTAGCTCAAAACAAATCACTAAATGCATCAAAAATATCAAATTATGTCAGAAAGGGTTGAAATTTGATGACGTGGCATTGAATGGTGCATAGTGAATGCAAAAAAGTCCGGAGTTGTAATAATTTATTAAAATTTTGAATAGCCGGTAACAGATGAGTTTTCGTCCGAAACCCTGATACTTCGAAAGAGAGTGTCCAGTTTGTACACGAAGTGCATCCAGTTTTTGCCGTAACCATCTCTACTTTTTTGCACATGCCACGTGGGTGAAATGGTGATACCATGCCAAGTTTCGACCTTTTCAGAGAATTCATTTGTAGTGCTTTTCAATTTCAGGGTCATTTTGCTCAAAACGAATAAGTAAATGCATCAAAAATATCAAATTATGTCAGAAAGGGTTGAAAGTTGACGACGTGGCTTTGAATGGTGCATAATAAACGCAAAAAGTCCGGAGTTGTAATAAGTTATTAAAATTTTGAATAGCCGGTGTAACAGATGAGTTTTCATCGGAAACCCTGATACTTCGAAAGATGTGTCGAGTTTGTACACGAAGTGCATCCAGTTTTTGTCGTAACCATCTCTACTTTTTTGCACATGCCATCTGGGTGAAATGATGATACCATGCCAAGTTTTGACCTTTTCAGAGTTCATTTGTAGTGCTTTTCAATTTCAGGGTCATTTAGCTAAAAACAAATCAGTAAATGCATCAAAAATATCAAATTATGTGAGAAAGGGTTAAAAGTTGACGATGTGGCTTTGAATGGTGCATAATAAACGCAAAAAAGTCCGGAGTTGTAATAATTTATTCAAAAAATTAATAGTTGGTGTAACAGATGAGTTTTCGTCCGAAACCGTTATACTTCAAAAGACATTGTCTAGTTTGTACATGAAGTGCATCCAGTTTTTGTCGTAACCATCTCTACTTTTTTGCACATGCCATGTGGGTGAAATGATGATACCATGCCAAGTTTCAACCATTTCAGAGTCATTTAGGTCAAAACAAATCAGTAAATGCATCAAAAATATCAAATTATGTCAGAAAGGGTTGAAAGTTGACGATGTGGCTTTGAATTGTCATAATGAACGCAAAAAAGTCCGGAGTTGTAATAAGTTATCAAAATTTTGAAGAGCCGGTGTAACAGATGAGTTTTCATTCGAAACCCTCATACTTTGAAAGAGAGTGTCCAGTTTGTACACGAGGTGCATCCAGTTTTTGCCGTAACCATCTCTACTTTTTTTCACATGCCATGTGGGTGAAATGATGATACCATGCCTAGTTTCAACCTTTTAACAGTTTATTTGTAGTGCTTTTCAATTCCAGGGTCATTTAGCTCAAAACAAATCAGTAAATGCATCAAAAATATCAAATTATGTCAGGAAGGGTTGAAAGTTGACGACGTGGCTTTAAATGGTGCATAGTGAACGCAGAAAAGTCCAGAGTTGTAATATGTTATTAAAATGTTGAATAGCCGGTTTAGCAGATGAGTTTTCGTCCAAAACGCTAATAGTTCGAAAGAGAGTTATTAGTTTGTACACGAAGTGCATACAATTTTCGCCGTAACCATCTCTACTTTTTTGCACATGCCATGTGCGTGAAATGATGATACCATAACAAGTTTCAACCTTTTAAGAGTTCATTTGTAGTGCTTTTCAATATCAGGGTCATTTAGCTCAAAACAAATCATTAAATGCATCAAAAATATCAAATTATGTCAGAAATGGTTGAAAGTTGACGCCGCGGCTTTGAATGGTGCATAATAAACGCAAAAAAGTCCGGAGTTCTAATAAGTTATTAAAATTTTGAATAGCCGGTGTAACAGATGAGTTTTTTTCTGAAACACTCACACTTCAAAAGAGAGTGTCCAGTTTGTAAACGAAGTGCATCCCGTTTTTGCCGTAACCATCTCTACTTTTTTGCACATGCCATGTAGGTGAAATGATGATACCATGCCAAGTTTCGACCTTTTCAAAGTTCATTTGTTGTGCTTTTCAATTTCAGGGTCATTTAGCTCAAAACAAATCAATAAATGCATCAAAAATATCAAATTATGTCAGAAAGGGTTGAAAGTTGATGACTTGTCTTTGAATGGTGCATAATGAACGCAAAAAAGTCCGGATTTGTAATAAGTTATTAAAATTTTGAATACCCGTAACAGATGAGTTTTTGTCCGAAACCGTGATACTTCGAAAGAGAGTGTCTAGTTTATACACGAAGTGTATCCAGTTTTTACCGTAACCCTCTCAACTTTTTTGCACATGCCATGCAGGTGAAATGATGATACCATGCCAAGTTTCGACCTTTTCATAGTTCATTTGTAGTGCTTTTCAATTTCAGGGCCATTTAGCTCAAAACAAATCAATAAATGCATCGAAAATATCAAATTATGTCAGAAAGGGTTGAAAGTTGATGACGTGGCTTTGAATGGTGCATAATAAACGCAAAAAGTCTAGAGTTGTAATAAGTTATTAAAATTTTGAATAGCCGGTGTAACAGATGAGTTTTCATCCGAAACCCTGATACTTCGAAAGAGAGTGTCCAGTTTGTACATGAAGTGCATCCACTTTTTGCCGTAACCATCTCTGCTTTTTTGCACATGCCATGTGGGTGAAATGATGATACCATGCCAAGTTTCAACCTTTTCAGAGTTCATTTGTAGTGCTTTTCAATTTCATGGTCATTTAGCTTGAAACAAATCAGTAAATGCATCAATAATATCAAATTATGTCAGAAAGGGTTGAAAGTTGACGACGTGGCTTTGAATGGTGCATAATGAACGCAAAACAGCCGGGAGTTGTAATAAGTTATTAAAATTTTGAATAGCCGGTGTAACGGAAGTTTTCGTCCGAAACACTGATACTTCGAAAGAGAGTGTCCAGTTTCTACACAAAGTGCATGTAGTTTTTGCCGTAACCATCTCTACTTTTTGGCACATGCCATGTGGGTGAAATGATGATACCATGCCAAGTTTCGACCTTTTCAGAGTTCATTGGTAGTACTTTTCAATTTCAGGGTCATTTAGCTCAAAACAAATCACTAAATGCATCAAAAATATCAAATTATGTCAGAAAGGGTTGAAATTTGACAATGCGGCTTTCAATGGTGCATTGTGAACGCAAAAAAGACCGGAGTTGTAATAAGTTATTAAAAATTTTAATAGCCGGTGTAACAGATAGTTTTCGTCCGAAACCCTGATACTTCGAAAGAGAGTGTCCAGTTTGTACACGAAGTGTATCCAGTTTTTACCGTAACCATCTCTACGTTTTTGCACATGCCATGTAGGTGAAATAATGATACCATGCCAAGTTTTGACCTCTTCAGAATTCATTTGTAGTGCTTTTCAATTTCAGTGTCATTTAGCTCAAAACAAATCAGTAAATGCATCAAAAATATCAAATTATGTCAGAAAGGGTTGAAAGTTGACGACGTGTCTTTGAATGGTGCATAATGAACGCAAAAAAGTCCGGAGTTGTAATAAGTTATTAAAATTTTGAATAGCCTGTGTAACAGATGAGTGTTCGTCCGAAACCCTGATACTTCGAAAGAGAGTGTCCAGTTTGTACACGAAGTGCATCCAGTTTTTGCCGTAACCATCTCTACTTTTTTGCACATGCCATGTGGGTGAAATGATGAAACCATGCCAAGTTTCAACCTTGTCAGAGTTTGTTTGTAGTGCTTTTCAATTTCAGGGTCATTTAGCTCAAAACAAATCAGTAAATGCATCAAACATATCAAATTATGTCAGAAAGGGTTGAAAGTTGACGATGTGGCTTTGAATGGTGCATAATGGATGCAAAAAAGTCTGGAGTTGTAATAAGTTATTAAAATTTTGAATAGCCGGTGTAACAGATGAGTATTCGTCCGAAACCCTGATACTTCGAAAGAGAGTGTCCAGTTTGTACACGAAGTGCATCCAGTTTTTGCCGTAACCATTTCTACTTTTTTGCACATGCCACGTGGGTGAAATGATGATACCATGCCAAGTTTCGACCTTTTCAGAGAATTCATTGGTAGTGCTTTTCAATTTCAGGGTCATTTAGCTCAAAACAAATCACTAAATGCATCAAAAATATCAAATTATGTCAGAAAGGGTTGAAAGTTGACGACATAGCTTTGAATGGTGCATAATAAACGCAAAAAGTCCGGAGTTGTAATAAGTTATTAAAATTTTGAATAGCCGGTGTAATAGATGAGTATTCATCCGAAACCCTGATACTTCGAAAGATGTGTCAAGTTTGTACACGAAGTACGTCCAGTTTTTGCCGTAACCATCTCTACTTTTTTGCACATGCCATATAGGTGAAATGATGATACCATGCCAAGTTTCGACATTTTCAGAGTTCATTTGTAGTGCTTTTCAATTTCAGGGTCATTTACCTCAAAACAAATCAGTAAATGCATCAAAAATATCAAATTATGTGAGAAAGGGTTAAAAGTTGATGATGTGACTTTGAATGGTGCATAGTGAACGCAAAAAAGTCTGGAGTTGTAATAAGTTATTAAATTTTTGAATAGCCGGTGTGACAGATGAGTTTTCATCCGAAACACTGATACTTCGAAAGAGAGTGTCCAGTTTCTACACGAAGTGCATCCAGTTTTTGCCGTAACCATCTCTACTTTTTTGCACATGCTATGTGGGTGAAATGATGATACCATGCCAAGTTTCGACCTTTTCAGAGTTCATTGGTAGTGCTTTTCAATTTCAGGGTCATTTAGCTCAAAATAAATCACTAAATGCATCAAAAATATCAAATTATCTCAGAAAGGGTTGAAATTTGATGATGTGGCTTTCAATGGTGCATAGTGAACACAAAAAAGACCGAAGTTGTAATAAGTTATTAAAAAATTTAATAGCCGGTGTAACAGATAGTTTTCGTCCGAAACACTGATACTTCGAAAGAGAGTGTCCAGTTTGTAGATGAAGTGTATCCAGTTTTTACCGTAACCATCTCTACTTTTTTGCACATGCCATGTAGGTGAAATAATGATACCATGCCAAGTTTTGACCTTTTAAGAGTTCATTTGTAGTGCTTTTCAATTTCAGGGTCATTTAGCTCAAAACAAATCAGTAAATGCATCAAAAATATCAAATTATGTCAGAAAGGGTTGAAAGTTGACGACGTATCTTTGAATGGTGCATAATGAACACAAAAAAGTCCGAAGTTGTAATAAGTTATTAAAATTTTGAATAGCCGGTGTAACAGATGAGTGTTCGTCCGAAACCCTGATACTTCGAAAGAGAGTGTCCAGTTTGTACACGAAGTGCATCTAGTTTTTGCCGTAACCATCTCTACTTTTTTGCACATGCCATGTGGGTGAAATGATGAAACCATGCCAAGTTTCAACCTTTTCAGATTTTGTTTGTAGTGCTTTTCAATTTCAGGGTCATTTAGCTCAAAACAAATCAGTAAGTGCATCAAACATATCAAATTATGTCTGAAATGGTTGAAAGTTAACGATGTGGCTTTGAATGATTCATAATGGATGCAAAAAAGTCCGGAGTTGTAATAAGTTATTAAAATTTTGAATAGCCGGTGTAACAGATAGTTTTCGTCCGAAACCCTGATACTTCGAAAGAGAGTGTCCAGTTTGTACACGATGTATATCCAGTTTTTGCCGTAACCATCTCTACTTTTTTGCACAAGCCATGTAGGTGAAATAATGATACCATGCCAAGTTTTGACCTCTTCAGAGTTCATTTGTAGTGCTTTTCAATCTCAGGGTCATTTAGCTCAAAACAAATCAGTAAATGCATCAAAAATATCAAATTATGTTTGAAAGGGTTGAAAGTTGACGACATGTCTTTGAATGGTGCATAATGAACACAAAAAAGTCCGGAGTTGTAATAACTTATTAAAATTTTGAATAGCCCGTGTAACAGATGAGTTTTCATCCGAAACCCTGATACTTCGAAAGATGTGTCCAGTTTGTACACGAAGTACGTCCAGTTTTTGCCGTAACCATCTCTACTTTTTTGCACATGCCATGTGGGTGAAATGATGAAACCATGCCAAGTTTCAACCTTTTCAGAGTTTGTTTGTAGTGCTTTTCAATTTCAGGGTCATTTAGCTAAAAACAAATCAGTAAACGCATCAAACATATCAAATTATGTCAGAAATGGTTGAAAGTTGACGATGTGGCTTTGAATGGTGCACAGTGAACGCAAAAAAGTCCGGAATTGTAATAAGTTATTAAAAAATTTAATAGCCCGTGTAACAGATAGTTTTCGGTCCGAAACCCTGATACTTCGAAAGAGAGTGTCCAGTTTGTACACGAAGTGTATCTAGTTTTTGCCGTAACCATCTCTACTTTTTTGCACATGCCATGTAGGTGAAATAATGATACCATGCCAAGTTTTGACCTCTTCAGAGTTCATTTGTAGTGCTTTTCAATTTCAGTGTCATTTAGCTCAAAACAAATCAGTAAATGCATCAAAAATATCAAATTATGTTAGAAAGGGTTGAAAGTTGACGACATGTGTTTGAATGGTGCATAATGAACGCAAAAAAGTCCGGAGTTGTAATAAGTTATTAAAATTTTGAATAGCCGGTGTAACAGATGAGTGTTCATCCGAAGCCCTGATACTTCGAAAGAGAGTGTCCAGTTTGTACACGAAGTGCATCCAGTTTTTGCCGTAACCATCTCTACTTTTTTGTACATGCCATGTGGGTGAAATGATGAAACCATGCCAAGTTTCAACCTTTTCAGAGTTTGTTTGTAGTGCTTTTCAATTTCAGGGTCATTTAGCTCAAAACAAATCAGTAAATGCATCAAACATATCAAATTATGTCAGAAATAGTTGAAAGTTGACGATGTGGCTTTGAATGGTTCATAATGAATGCAAAAAATTCCGGAGTTGTAATAAGTTATTAAAATTTTGAATAGCCAGTGTAACAGATGATTTTTCATCCGAAACCCTGATACTTTGAAAGAGAGTGTCCAATTTGTACACGAGGTGCATCCAGTTTTTGCCGTAACCATCTCCACATTTTTTCACATGCCATGTGGGTGAAATGATGATACCATGCCAAGTTTCAACCTTTTCAGAGTTTATTTGTAGTGCTTTGGAATTCCAGGGTCATTTAGCTCAAAAAAAATCAGTAAATGCATCAAAAATATCAAATTATGTCAGAAAGTGTTGAAAGTTGACGCTGTGGCTTTGAATGGTGCATAATGAACGCAAAAAAGTCCGCAGTTGTAATAAGTTATTAAAATTTTGAATAGCCGGTGTAACAGATGAGTTTTCGTCCGAAACCCTGATACTTCAAAAGAGAGTGTCCAGTTTGTACACGACGTGCATCTAGTTTTTGCCGTAACCATTTCTACTTTTATGCACATGCCATGTGGGCGAAATGATGATATGTGACGCCCCCGATTCAATCGTACACTAATCATGCACGCAAATGTGTACGATCAAGATCAGGGACTCACGGGAAGATATCACAACACAACTCTACAAATAAAATAAGTCATACAAGCATCATAATACAAGCCAGGGGCCTCGAGGGCTCGAATACAAGTGCTCGATCATAGACGAGTCAGCGGAAGCAACAATATCTGAGTACAGACATAAGTTAAACAAGTGTGCCTTAAGAAGGCTAGCACAAACTGGGATACAGATCGAAAGAGGCGCAGGCCTCCTGCCTGGGATCCTCCTAACTACTCCAGGTCGTCGTCAGCGGGCAGCACGTAGTAGTAGGCACCTCCGGTGTAGTAGGGGTCGTCATCGACGGTGGCGTCTGGCTCCTGGACTCCAGCATCTGGTTGCGACAACCAGAAAGAAAGGAAAGGGGGAAAAGGGGGGAGAAAGCAACCGTGAGTACTCATCCAAAGTACTCGCAAGCAAGGAACTACACTACATATGCATGGGTATATGTGTAAGGAGGCCATATCAGTGGACTGAACTGCAGAATGCCAGAATAAGAGGGGGATAGCTAATCCTATCGAAGACTACGCTTCTGGCAGCCTCCGCCTCGCAGCATGTAGAAGAGAGTAGATTGAAGTCCTCCAAGTAGCATCTCCAAGTAGCATCTCCAAGTAGCATCACATAGCATAAACCTACCCGGCGATCCTCTCCTCGTCGCCCTGCGGAAAAGCGATCACCGGGTTGTCTGTGGAACTTTGAAGGGTGTGTTTTATTAAGTATCCGGTTCTAGTTGTCATAAGGTCAAGGTACAACTCCAAGTCGTCCTGTTACCGAAGATCACGGCTATTCGAATAGATTAACTTCCCTGCAGGGGTGCACCACATAGCCCAACACGCTTGATCCCATTTGGCCGGACACACTTTCCTGGGTCATGCCCGGCCGCGGAAGATCAACACGTCGCAGCCCCACCTAGGCAAAACAGAGAGGCCAGCACGCCGGTCTAAACCTAAGCGCACAGGGGCCTGGGCCGATCGCCCATAGCACACCTGCACGTTGCGTGGGCGGCCGAAAGCAGACCTAGCCTAGTGGCGTTCCAGTCCAATTCGGCGCGCGCCGCTCCGTCACTGACGTCTGAAGTGCTTCGGCTGATACCACGACGTCGGGATACCCATAACTACTCCCACGTAGATGGTTAGTGCGTATAGGCTCGTAGCCGACTCAGATCAAATACCAAGATCTCGTTAAGCGTGTTAAGTATCCGCGAACGCCGAACAGGGCCAGGCCCACCTGTCTCCTAGGTGGTCTCAACCTGCCCTGTCGCTCCGCCACAAAGTAACAGTCGAGGGCCGTCGGGAACCCAGGCCCACCTCTACCGGGATGGAGCCACCTGTCCTTTCAGCCCCCTCGT
>NC_041392.1:373272783-373273798 GCF_002162155.2 Triticum dicoccoides | reverse complement strand
AGAGAGGGGTCGTCAACTCCGTAGTCGAACTGGTCAGCAGCAGCGTCGGTCTCGTAGTCTACCGGAGAGAAGAGGGGGAAGAAATAATGAATACAGAGCAAACAAAGCACCACAAAATATATCAAGGCAATACGCGGTGTTCGGTGTGCCCTAACGCGGTAGTAGGTGATACCGGTGAAGGGGGGGGGGAAACATCCGGGAAAGTATTCCCGGTGTTTCGTGTTCTCGGGCAGAGGAGCCGGAGGGGGAAAGTTGCGGGTTCGATAGGTTAGGGGGGTGTGGCGGACGAACGGACTGCGTATCCGAATTCGTCTCGTCGTTCTGAGCAACTTTCATGTTGAAAAAATTTTAATCCGAGTTACGGATTAAAAGATATGATTTTTAAAAGATTTTAACAATTTTGGAATTTAATTATTTATTTAATTAATTCGAAAAATGGATTTATGACGTCAGCATGATGTCATGCTGACATCAGCAGTCAACAGAGTTGACTGGTCAACCTGACCAGTGGGTCCCACTGGTCAGTGACACATTTTAATTAACAGATTAATAAAACTAATCATAATTAATTAAGGGGGTGGGCCCCACTGTCATACTAATTAATTAGCTAAGTAACAGTAGTTAATTAAGTTAATTAATCATTAGGTTAATTAATTTTAATTGGTTAATTTAATTAGAAATAATTAAGTTAATTAATTAGTTAATTAATTAATTTCATGATTTATTTATTATTATTATTATTTTCTAATTATTTTTATTTTATATATTTTTTTTATTTTTTTATCAAAATGTTCTCTGGGCGGGGCCCACTTGTCATTGGCCCCGGGGCGGGGCCCAACCACCAGTGGCTCCAGGGGCCTAATGGGGCGGGTCGGGCACTGGCGCCCGACAGGGCGCCCGGGGGCGCTGGCGAGGCGTGAAGCGGGGCGAGGCCGCGATGGTGCACGGGCGGCCGTGGCCGTGGCCAAAACGGCGGCGCGACGGGGCTAGACGGGCAGTACGGTGGCGTACGCGC
>NC_041392.1:373269949-373271114 GCF_002162155.2 Triticum dicoccoides | reverse complement strand
TCGATCCATTACATGGTTGTCTTCACTTCTCTGCTTCAGGTCATCATGGTGATGTCGTTCTTTTCTCGGGAACTCCAACGTACTTACGAATAGGTAAGGGGGCAGCTCGGCTACGACAGAATGCTTATGAGGGAAACAATCTGGGGGTTAACCCATGAATGAGCATAAGATTATCTCTTGAGTCGAACATATCGAATACATCAAGAGTAAGGTACGAAGGTACAATAAGAGGTTCCAAGTGGATAGATAGTTGCTCGAAGTCTGACCCAGAGTGAGAAAGGGTTTCAGAGCAGCGAGAGTAAGTATTGCGTCTGATACCAGAATAGAGCATTAGGAAGGTGGCCCGTGAATTAAATACGAAGCCAAGCGCGAGGAATAACTTCGACAATAGGGTGTATAGGAGAGTCAGGTTTTGATCCTGTGGAACTGTGGGTTATGGGCCCACCATGTGGGTTAAACGTTAATAGAGCGGTGACATCTTGCATGATTATGATAGCAAGGCATGTCAGAGGGTAGCCTATCAGTTATGTCGGCACAATGTCGGTACCAGGGGCGAGGGACGAAGAGAACCATTTTCCTGCTCGTTGAATGAGGCGGACCAATAGGCAAAGTTCTCGTCCATCGGTGGTGACCGGAATGTTATCGACACTTTCAACAGGGTCTTACTGACAGAGTTGTACACCGAGGTGTTTACATAAGCAGGAGAATATTATTGCTTAGATCATATAGATCACAAGAAAGGTTAAACAAAACAATGGAAAGGAAAAGGTGATCATCAGATCAAATAGAACAATGGAATGGAAAATATGTTTATACACCTATTTCAGGGGTATATCCTTCCCAAGGACAAACAGAACAAGATATCCATGACAGGATATAAGGTAGACAACCATTTAGGTAAGGGGGGGAGGAATCTCATGATATTACCCATACAACGGTGTTAGGATAAATGATAAGCTAAATTTAGCATCGTGCTACAAATGTTCTTGTTGAAACATCGGAGTACCATTGACATGCTTCGAGATAGAATTGACATGGTCTTCAGGTGAAGATCAAACTTTGGAAACACGAAGGATCCATCAAGAATAACTTGTAGAATAAGTCTTACAATTTCCTCATGGATGAATGGATAACCTTGCTGAAAAGGAATCTATAATGATAGGTC
>NC_041392.1:373268114-373269939 GCF_002162155.2 Triticum dicoccoides | reverse complement strand
GGGTCATCAGAGGATCAACATTATAACTCTTGGAAAGTTGTCCCAACCATCATATCTGACCGAGATTCATATCCAGTTGGTGTCATGAAACCTCAGACTCGGGGGGGTCCGAGAGGGAAAAGGTGCAACACAAATTGTCGAAATGACATTGCAAGATCCTCGAGAAATGAACTATGGGAGCGGGTTTCTAAAGCAATAGTTCATCATTAAACCAAGGAGAGGACAAGGAGGTGTCTGGTGAACTCAACAGCAATTCACCGAGATTACCAAAAGATGGATTTCCACCATTAAGTGAACAAGGAGATAACATTTGTCAGATCAAATGATATAAGGAAGTATGCTCGAGGAAAACATACACAATTAAACATTGGTTGATATGTGCGCCCAAAATATGGGTTAGGTTGCACGACCAATGTCAGAATGGTGATTCAATTAGCGAAGGACTTAGAATGAACTATCGCCCATTCACTTCAAAGCAATAGGGTTGTTAGAAGTTTTGAATTCACACGTCATAGCTCCATTGTCGGTATTCCGGTTGAAAACAATACGGGGACCAAGGAATGAACGAAGATGGCAAGAAATATTATGTTATGAAGAATTATTAAGAGGTGGTGAAATTCTCACCACATTCTTGACAAAAAGAGATGGTAATACTACCGAGGTAAGGAAGATCGACTGCTGGTTAGCAGTGATCTCAAGGTTTACACCAAACACGAACAAGTTGTGTTGAACGGAAGGCAATAAAGTGGTCGATGAGAACAGGAATCATCGAGGGGCAAGGATGGTATTACCCATCATGAATTCAACTGAATTCCTGGAAGAGCTCATAAGGTTGATGATGATCACGACACAAGTGTCGAGAGTTTCCATGCCGATGTGATCAATCAGCGACGACATCAAGTCAAAGTAATGATGAAGCAAGAGGTTAATGGAACCACGGTTATGGCATAAACTCGAACTCAAGCTTGTTGTTTAAGGTGAAAGGGAATGACGAGGAAAATCGACGTAAGCTTAATTCATCGTCGAAAATTGTGCTCCGAGAAGAAGGACCGGGTAGCACAGTTAAAATCATCACGACAATGATATAGCCAAACAGGCTAGGAATGACATGATCGGGCACAAACTCGTACTTATAGAAGCTTACTGAAGAGTGGTTGAACCGTAGAGCGGACTCGGTTCAGTTATCGATGTCTTTGAGTGTTCAATAACTCAGAGCCCATGAAAAATTGTAATCAGTGAGTATGTAGTACTTGATGAAGAACTCATAGGAAGTTATGCAGTTCCAAGATAATCTCGAGATACCATGGGGTAATACTCGACGACAGATCAAAGTAGAGGTTGTACCGGGGTATTGATCCACAGAAGACAAGTGCTTAAACTTGCATCAAAAATGGTATTTAAAGGAGAACATGGTCGGAACCACGATTGTAAAAGGCCATACCCCAGATATAAGATGAACTTATATCAAGGGAATAATTAATTTTAAAAGAAGCTTCGATGAGAAGATGTACATCGGGTCCATGGGCATGAACACAAAGTTCAAGGTCGACTCCCACTTCTCCAATGCATAACCTTTCATCCACTTCTCGCGTTCGATTAAGTTGCAGTGTTGAAATTTTATCTGGCGAAGCACCAGAAGAGTATGACTCGTGAAAACTTTCGAGTTCTCACCCATTAAGGAGGGCATAGGTTCAACCCATCGGAGCATCTTATAATCATATACCAGAATCTTTAGAAGTAATTAACTCAAGCTCGAAGACAGAGCATGGTTAAGAAAGCAGAGGATACAATTTACCAAAGGCATTATGTATCAGAGGAAAGGCTC
>NC_041392.1:373266431-373267114 GCF_002162155.2 Triticum dicoccoides | reverse complement strand
GTTGCTGTTGCTGTTGCTGTTGCTGTTGCTGTTTGTTGCTGTTGTTGCTGTTGCTGTTGTTGTTTGTAACATCCCAAAATTCTAAATTTTGGAATGTTATAAACAAATAGATAGATTTGATTGATTGCGTGAATTGAGTCAGATTCGAATTCTTTTTGAAAGTTAAATGAGAGGGAATAAAAGGACTTTTCCAAACTTTCATATTGGTTTTCTGATCTTCGTGAATTCAAATTCTTTTCAACACAAAACCCCGGAGAGAAGATGACATGACTTCTTCCATTTATTTAAATGACAAGGGGTGTTGAGAATATTTGAATTTCATTTGAAAATATTTCCAATTCAGAAACTTTAAGCAACTCAATGATTTTCACGAGAGAAGATAAAATGACTTCTTCAAATTATAAAATGATTTTCATCGTCGTCGTCTACGTCGTCGTCGTCGTCGTCGTCGTCGTCGTCGTCGTCGTCGTCATTGTTGTTGTTGTTGTTGTTGTTGTTGTTGTTGTTGTTGTTGTTGTTGTTGTTGTTGTTGTTGTTGTTGTTGTTGTTGTTGTTGTTGTTGTTGTCGTCGTTGTTGTTGTTGTTGTTGTTGTTGTTGTTGTTGTTGTTGTTGTTGTTGTTGTTGTTGTTGTTGTTGTTGTTGTTGTTGTTGTTGTTGTTGTTGTTGTCGTTGTCGTCGTTGT
>NC_041392.1:373262380-373262619 GCF_002162155.2 Triticum dicoccoides | reverse complement strand
GTTGTTGTCGTTGTTGTCGTCGTTGTTGTTGTTGTTGTTGTTGTTGTTGTTGTTGTTGTTGTTGTTGTTGTTGTTGTTGTTGTTGTTGTTGTTGTTGTTGTTGTTGTTGTTGTTGTTGTTGTTGTTGTTGTTGTTGTTGTTGTTGTTGTTGTTGTTGTTGTTGTTGTTGTTGTTGTTGTTGTTGTTGTTGTTGTTGTTGTTGTTGTTGTTGTTGTTGTTGTTGTTGTTGTTGTTGTTGT
>NC_041392.1:373145155-373262370 GCF_002162155.2 Triticum dicoccoides | reverse complement strand
CGTTGTTGTTGTCGTCGTTGTTGTTGTTGTCGTTGTTGTTGTTGTTGTTGTTGTTGTTGTTGTTGTTGTTGTTGTAGAGGTGTGTTAGGTGCAACCGGTGGTGGTGGAAGATGCGCGAGCAATTCATTAAACTTGTTATTGAGCTTTGTTTAGAACGTCTTCTCGATGCCATCTATCTTCTCCATGGCCTCTTCAAATCTGTTTAGCACATCTTGCACCTATCCACTCATCATTTGCTGAAATTTATCATGCAACTCCTTATTCATCTTGTTCTCTGAGTTAGTCTCATCGGCTTGTGATCCTGCCATGGTTAGCAGCAATAGAAACACACAAGAATATGATCCCACAAACTACTAACAAGAGGTGGTGGTGGGTGTCACAAATCCATCAAGCAAATCTCAAATTCTTACCAGTTCTTACCCAGCAGCAAGCGGTGATCGGCAACCATCGTAGTCAAAACTCTCAAAGCTTGGATAGACCGATTACCAGGGAGAGTCAAACGCACGACGTAGATGTATGTGGAGCTAGGAAGACTTATAATATGGTAGCAAAAATGGTCAGCAATAATCAATTCAGAGATGCAAAGTTGAATAAATGCTGAACGACGGTACTATGCTGGTCCTAGGCTAGACCATACTAGAGACGCGGGCCTAGAACACAAACAAAATCACGGCGCGACACGTAAACAAGGGATAAGCACACTCTGCAAATTTTTTTGGCTCTATTTTTTTGGCACTTCTCTTTTTTTGCGCTCCTCTTTTTTTGGCGAAAATTAACTATAATAGCGAGTGTCTCAAAACTCTTCCTAGGTCAAACTGAGAGGATGGGCACGGAATTTTTTTGACTGTTTTCGGAAAACAGGGCAGCGACGATGAAAAACTGCGACAAAAAATTACTATGATGGCACGTAGCTCAAAAGACTCAGAAAAGCCTAAAAATAGGACAGGGAAAAAAATTTCCTGCGAAAATTTTGGCCTAAAAACTGCCCAGGTGATGTAGGGTGGAACCCTAGATGGCCGATCTTTCACGAAAGGAGCGGATCCCGCGAAGAACACGAAGAACACGAGGGGAAACACGAGAGAATCACTCAAACCAAGAAGAACGATCACACATGTGCTAGATCCTCGAAACACAAAGAGATACACGATCCAAATCCAACAAGGGACGATACAAAGGGTAGCCGGTTCTTCTCCGTGAGGAGGTCTTGAATCCACAAGGGGATCTTCCTGTAAAGGGGTCTTGAATCCAAGGTGAATCTTCTCCGAAGAGGGGCCGCGGTCTCTCTCAAGGAGTAGATCCAATATGGATGAGCGAAGCTCTATCTCACAAATGAGCTAACACAACACTAACCCTCGCTAGGATGAGGTGGGGAAGTATATATATTAGAAGTACATGAAGGGGTAAGTTGGGGATACATGGGGTGAAACCCCTATCGCTGCGCACAGGCTGGGAGGTTGTACCGCTCATGGGGGCGGTTGTACCACTGGGAGCTCAGGTACTGGTTCCTAGAGGTGTTTCTGGATGTGCTCAGTGGTTGTACCGGTGCTTGGGGCGGTTGTACCAGTCAGGTGGCTATTGGAGGGATAAATCGGTGTTGTACCGGCCTTGCACCGCTTGATGTCAGATGTTTGACCGGAAGTTGACCGGTGTTCGAACGGTTGTACCGCCCGGGCGGTTGTTGGGCGGTGCATGGGGAGTTGTTCTGGGCCTTGTGAGCTGGGAAGATATTCTTCATGCTCTTGATGTCCATCTTGCATCGTAACATCTCCTTGGTTGCTTACATGGTATTGTTATAGGGTGGAACCCTAAGTGGAGATCTTTCACGAATTGGAGGGGGAATCCCCAAGAACAAGATGAACACAAGCGAGAAAACAAGAGGAACGCTCAAGAACAAGTCCAATCACACATCCACTAGACCAACAACACACAAGATCCACAAGGTACATGAACAATCAAAGGGAAACGAGATACATGGTAGATTTCATCCCAAATCCTATGAAGCAGATGAGAGCTTGATGATCTAGATAGATCCTTCCCTAGATGGTGGCTTTATCCACTAGGGATCTTCTCCAATGGAGGTCTTGTACTCCAATGGAGTCTTCTCTCTCAAGAGGAATCCCACAAGGGGAGGTACATGAGCTAAGCTCTAATATCTAGATCTATTCTTAGCTCCCCCCTAAATGGAGGAGGAAGGGGAGTATATATAGGTCCAAGGGATGAAGGGGTAAGTAGGGACAAGATGGGGATACAAGGGCCAAGCCCAACAGCTACGCACAGGGGGCCCCATGTGCACGGGGTAAGTAGAGCCCGTGCGCACGAGGTATCTAGAGACCCGACGCATGAGCCCGTGCGCACGGGGTCCGGGAGGCTCATGGGCACGGGGGTCCTGTGGGCACGGTACACACCCATGGGCACGAGGTCGCCTGGGAGCTGCTGCCTTCTTCTTGGCACTTCCTTCTCCGCTTCCAGGCTTCCCTCTTGGATGGTGTAGATGTTCTCTTCTTCTTGGACTCCTCCTCGATGAATGTGTAGCTCCGCTCACACCTATGTATGCACACGAGAGAGGGGTCAAGTAGTATACCATCCTCGAAAGGTACAAGTGGACACGTGTAAAGGAGATGATTTACCTTTGTATGTATGAAGTAGATGTGGCACGTGTCACTTGCCAAATGGACTCCTGACATGGTGATGTCCATAGGAAGCTCCACATCATCCCCTTCCCCTTGGGAAAGATCCGACCTTGGATCGAAATCCAAATCACCATGTGTAAGAGATGATGTGGCCGTGTAGAAGTTGACGATCACCAAGCATTCACCATCTTGTAGTTTCAAATGGGCACTCTCCAATGTCGCACCGTCTTGTAATTCCTTCAAAAGGAGCAAAGATAACAAGCACTTGGAAAACAAATGTGGTTGGCGTAAGAGCAAAACCAAGCATTCAAGAGGTGATTCACCCAACAAGTGTTGTCATCAAGCATAGCATATGGTTTGACAAAGAAGTGTGGCATGGCATTTAAGCATATAAGTTGAGCACAATCAAGGACATCATGGAAACAAGCATGCAAATGGGAGGTGAAGATGCTAATATGTGTCACACATGAACAAGCATCTACCTCAAGGTCATAGCAAGGATGCATAAAGCACTCAACAAACGGTCTATGGTATGCATAGGAATCATTCACAACACCAAATATAATGAGATGTCTAAACACATGGGGCAAGTGCAAGACAATCCAAGCATAATGTGCATATGGTGTAGTGAAGATATCATGGCACTCAACACAAAGGAAAGAGCAATTGTTCAATATGTGTGAGGCAATCAAGTCAATCATGTGCAAAGCATGGAAATGGATGCCATCAACCGCAAGAAACGAGCAAGAATGAATCATCGGTGATGCAACATAAGCAAGCATATCAATGATGTCGTGCAAACTAGTAGTGCGAAGATGCAACATACTAGAGGAAATCATGTCAATCATGTCATGTGAGCAAATAATAGGCATAGGCAATGCACATGACATATCGCAGCCACGAACACAAAGCAAGATCATAGTATCATCATAGGCATGGGGCACAAAGCAAACAAGGTAATAATAGTGATATCTCCACCAAGCTTGCTAATACACATACAAGTACTAGAATCAATCATCATGTGTAATGCAAAGCATGGGTCACAAATGCATGGCAAAGGCATAGGAATGAGCATATCATGCAAAGTGAACATGGCAATATGGGCATAAAGTGAGAAGTGGTAAATAACCCATAACCATGTGAGGGCCGTGTAGAAGAGATGCACGAAGTCGTTGCGCGAGGGGAGCGGTGGTAAGGACAATCCACAGAATCCCAAGTCATCATTGCTCTCTAGAGCTCGTTTCGTCAACTCATGGGATTGTGAGGTTGACGAGTGTTCATGGGTACCTACACAAAAGAGACAAAACCCAAAGAAAGTGTGTCCGTGGTAAATGTACACATCATCCATCATGATGTCTATGTGCACGTGAGAGTTAGCACAAGATAAGCATTGCTCGAAGAAATTGGATGCATGGTATATGAACAGGTCATCCATCGTGAAAGAATAGTTGTTATGTATAACACGATGGGGACATGAATTGAGCAAACAAGTATATGGCACATCAATAGCATGGTTATTCATGGGGATTGGTGCACACAATCATGGGAATCATGCAATGGATGGGATGGAACAAAATCTCCTAACATGTATGAGGAAACTATGACGGTCTCCTCATGAGCAATATCGGAAACACCATATGAAGAAAGTGGACAACATCCAAAACAATGCACATCCGAAGCTAGGTGGTCATGGCATGGCATATGAGATAAATGATGCAAAGGAAGCATATCAATATCATCACAAGAAAAACAAATGCCAATAACCACGGGCTTGTCATCTATGCCATATGTGCAAATCGGGTTTATTTTAATGGCATATGCATAGTCACTATGATGAGATTGCAAATATGACATATGATGGATCTCATGCATAGCATATGAGAAGTCAAGCGGATTGGCAAACATGATGTGACCAAGAGAATTATCACAAGTGATCCTATGCAACATGGCATCACGACTAATATACTACACATGGCAATCATCAAACTCATCATAAATGGGTAAATCATCGCATGGGGAAGTCATATTAGCATGAATCATGGCAATAGGGGAATCAACATCATGCAAGCAATCAATGTCATGATAGTCCACTAGTGGGACTAGAGCATCACCTTCACCTATGTTACCTTGTTCATTCCACTCAAGTGGTGTAGGTGAGGTGGCAAAGACCAAATGGTGGTCATCATCTTCATCATCATGTCCAAAGGAAGGACGGAGTCGTCGAGGATCGGCGCGTCATCATATATGGGACCTAGCACCAAAGGAGAAGACACAATAGAGGGAGAGGTGAAGTTGTTAGAAAGTAAAATGGTCTCATATGCCTCATCAACTACCTCACTCTCTCTATGTGGTGCCTCACTCACTCCCTCAAAATAGGTGCACTCAAACTCACATATGGTGGAGTCACTCATCTCACTCAAGTGGGGGGGTTGTGGCTCTCCTCACATGGGAGTTGTGGCAACTCATCATATATGGGGCGAGTGGTGAAGTCACTCTCACTCTCAATATGGTGGCTGTGACACCCGAATAATCAAGCTACAGTAAACCTCTGCTAATGGTGCCACGTCGCCTCGGTTACTGTTGATAAACTCGACTTAGTTCAAAAACATTCAAATTAAAATTTAAAATATAGTCAAACAGTAAAATTTTCAAATATCAAAACTATTAAATAAATCATAAGTAATTATGGTGGAGAAACCAAACTCTGAAGAAGTGTTTAAAGACTCTAAAATAATTATGACAGTAGCAAAAACAATTAATTACATGCCTTTTACAATTAATAAAATACTAAACCGTTTTGTTTTATCACCAAACTTTTTGTGGCATCGGGGCATTTTGAAACACTAATTTGGGTACTACTTATATATTTTATAAAACAAATATGTATATTAAAATAAAATAGAAAACTAATAAACAGAAAATAAAAAAAAGATTAAACAAAAGAGAAAAAGAAAGGAAACCCCCCTCACTGGCCTTTGGCCCAGTAGGCCACCAGAGCGGCCCACCTCGCCCCTGCTTCCCCGCTCCCCTCTTCACGGGAGGGCGTGGCTGCGCCGATGCCCGCCACGGCACCGGCCGTCATCGTGGCGGCCATCCGACGGCCCTCCCCGGCGACCACCTCGCCTATAAAACTGGCTCCACCCTCCCACGGCGCCGGAAACCCTAAATCCCCTTCCCTCACTCCCTCTCGTCTCCCCGCGCCAAACCAGCACGCACCCGAGCGCTACCACCGCTGCGCCATCATCGTCTTCCCGGACAGGAGCCACCCTGAGCGACGGACGGATGTGGAGGAGCTTCTACTTCCTTGGCTTTGTCCACTACGCACACGAATCCGAGTTGGAGCATCACGGAGCTGTTGATTCGCTCGTGTTCCTCGGCCACGGTCGTTGCACCTCACCGCATCGATTCGCCTTCGTCGTTGCGTCCCCGGCCTTGTCAACCCCTCCTTTGCGACCGGGGTGAGCCCCTCCTCTGATTCCCCCTATATCCCCCTCGAACCCCCGCTGTAGGCCGCCGTCACCGCCCGTGCTCGCCCTTGGCCGCGCCAGAGCTCTCTGCTCCTGCCGCGTGCGTCTCCTACCTTGGCCGATCGCGCCCGCAGCCGTTCGGTGCCGCCCCCTGATGCTCCCCATTACCCCACCCGTTCGCCTAGCCCCGCATCCGCTGACCGTCGCTAGCCGCCCAGCCTAGTGCGCCTGCCTTGGGCTCGCCCAGCTCCGCCCCTGCCGCTGCTATCGCTGCGGTAGCCGGCCGCATCGCTACCGCCCGCGCCTGCCTCGACTCCACTCTGGCCGCGCCCGGTCGTCATCGCAGCCCCGCACAGCTATGCCCCGCGCTCCACGCCCCTCCTCGCCCATGCCACCGTGCCGCTCCATCGGGACCGCGCCTAGGCACCTCCCCATCGCGCAGCTGCTCCCTGCTTGCGTCCTCCTGCCTGGTCCTGTCCGCCTCGCGTCGCACCGCTTGCTCCAGGTCGCGACGCCACCACCGCTTGCCTGCAGCGCCCGCGCCGCTCGTTCTGCTGGCACCGACGCCGCCCTCCGCCGAAGCTACCGGCTGCTGCCGGGCCCGGCCCCGCCTACTTCTGGCCATGGAGACCGGTCCTCCTCTGCGAGGCCGTACGTGCTGGCCAGCCACCGGAGGCCGGCTGTGACCCCCCCTTGCCAAGTGGGGCCGGCCCTAAAAAAGAAAAATTAGTGAAATAATTAATTAGTTAGCTAATTAATTATTTAGGATAATTAGTCTAACTACCCTATGACAGTGGCCCTTCACTTAAATACCCTGTTAAAATAAAGGACAAGTCATTGTGTCAATGACATGTAGGCCCCGCTGACCCTTTTGACCAGTCAATATTGACTGGTCAACTGCTGAGTGTGCATGCTGACTGGACCCCCTAGCCACACTCTGGCTATTTTACCACTAGGTGACAAAACTTTATTCTGCTTATTATTCGAATTAAACAATTTCAGAAAATCTAGAAAATCATTAAAACTTTGATAAATCATAGAAAATAAACCGTAATTCGGATGAAAATACTTTATGCATGAAAGTTGCTCAGAACGACGAGACGAATCCGGATACGTAGTCTGTTCGTCCGCCGCACGTCCCTAGCATAACGAGCATGCAACAATCCACCTCCATTTCATCTGCCCGAAAACGTCAAACACCGGGAATACTTTCCCGGATGTTTTTCCCATTCGCTAGTAGCACCTACTACTACGATAGTTCACCTCTAGCACCGCGTAATGCCATGTTACACTTTGTGAGTCTTTGATTGCGCTCTTATTTATTGTGTTCCCCCTCCGTTACTTCTTTCTGGTAGTCCCCAAGATTGCCGGCGACACCCAGTTCGACTACGGTGTTGACGACACGTCCTCCTTGCCAGAGCAACCAGGCAAGCCCCCCCTTGATCACCAGATATTGCCTATTCCTTCTCTATACTACTTGGATTAGAGTAGGGTAGCCTGTTATAGCTTTCGGTCAATCCTATTCTGTTGCATAGTCTGTCATTGTTGCTACAGTTTGTTACCCTTACCTGCTATCCTACTGCTTAGTATAGGATGCTAGTGTTCCATCAGCGGCCCTACACTCTTGTCCGTCTGCCATGCTATACTACTGGGCCGTGATCACTTCGGGAGGTGATCACGGGCATATGCTATATACTTTATACTCTTACATTTCTTATGATATTGTTCAGAGATGGGGGCTGAAGGGGCAGGTGGCTCCATCCCGGTAGAGGTGGGCCTGGGTTCCCGATGGCCCCCATCTGTTACTTTGTGGTAGAGCGCCAGGGCAGGTTGAGACCACCTGGGAGGGAGGTGGGCCTGGCCCCGGTCGGTGTTCACGGATACTTAACACGCTTAACGAGATCTTGGTATTTGATCTGAGTCTGGCTACTGGCCTATACGCACTAACCAACTACGCGGGGACAGTTATGGGCACTCGACGTCATGGTATCAGCCGAAGCGTTTGTGACGTCAGCGACTGAGCGGCGCACGCCGGGTTGGACTGGAACGCCTGCTCTTGTATAAGGGAGGCTAGGTCTGCTCTCTGGCCGCCCTCGCAATGTGTAGGTGTGCAATGGGTGATGGGCCCAGACCCCTGCGTAGTAGGATTTAGACCGGCATGCTGACCTCTCTGTTGTGCCTAGGTAGGGCTGCGACGTGTTGATCTTCCGAGGCCGGGCATGACCCAGAAAAGTGTGTCTGGAAAAAGGGGATAGAGCGTGTTGGGAAATGTGGTGCACCCCTGCAGGGAAATTTATCTATTCGAATAGCCGTGATCTTCGGTAATAGGACGACTTGGAGTTGTACCTTGACCTTATGACAACTAGAACCAGATACTTAATAAAACACACCCTTCCAAGTGCCAGATACAACCCGGTGGTCGCTCTCTAACAGGGCGACGAGGAGAGGACCGTCGGGTAGGATTATGCTACACGATGCTACTTGGTGAACTTACCATCTACTCTCTTCTACATGCTGCAAGATGGAGGTGGCCAGAAGCGTAGTCTTCGACAGGACTAGCTATCCCCCTCTTATTCCGGCATTCTGCAGTTCAGTCCACATATGTTACCCTTTTGCCATTTGATACCAATGCATACATATGTAGTGTAGCTCCTTGCTTGCGAGTACTTTGGATGAGTACCCACAGTTGCTTTATTCCCCCTTTTCCCCCTTCCTATACCCGATTGGTGCGACGAGACGCTGGAGTCTAGGAGCCAGACGCCACCGTTGACGATGACTCCTACTACACTGGAGGTGCCTACTACTACGTGCAGCCCGCTGACGACGACCAGGAGTAGTTTAGGAGTATCCCAGGCAGGAGGCCTGCGCCTCTTTCGATCTGTATCCCAGTTTGTGCTAATCTTCTTAAGTCAAACTTGTTTAACTTATGTCTATACTCAGATATTGTTGCTTCCGCTAAGTGGTCTATGATCGAGCGCTTGTATTCGAGCCCTCGAAGCCCCTGGCTTGTAATATAATGCTTGTATGACTTATTTTATTTGTAGAGTTGTGTTGTGATATCTTGTCGTGAGTACCTGATCTTGATCGTACACGTTTGCGTGTATGATTAGTGTGCGATTGAACCGGGGGCGTCAAAGTGGCACAAGTCACTCAAGTCATCATACGTCGCTGTGGTCGAAGGGAAAATCCCATGCTCAATCATCTCGTAGGCGTCGCTGTGGATGAAGGACGAAGATGGCACATCATCACTCTCCTCCATGAATGAAGGGAAAATCCCATGCTTGATCATGTCATCGCCGTCGCCGTGGATGAAGGCAGATGTAGGCGTACTCGTCGGAGGTAGGCGAAGAGGCCGTACGTCGAAAGGCGAAGATGCCTTGATAACACTTGGCGAAGATGCCAAAGTGGTGGTAGTAGTCGTAGCTCCGTCTTGGTGGTGTTTGTCTCTCAGTCTTCTCTTGTACTCATGCAGGTTTTCTTGACGATGCCTCATGGTACTTGCATCTTTTTGCTGCTCTGAAGACTTGCGAATTGAGCATCTCCGCCTTGAAGATGACGAAGAGGAAGAAGACTTGTAGTTGGCCCACACGTGTCGAATGTCATCCAATTGTGCGTCCAACTTGGTGTCGATGTTGTCCCTTGTCCGTGCTTCGCGTTGTTGAATGTCGACGGTGAGTCGCTCAATGCCTCACATTGCTCGTTGTAGTCCAAAGATGGGCGATTTGGTGATGTAGTTGTTTGCGTCGTCGTTGTCGTGGAAGACCGGAGATGAAATGCCTTGCCTATCCATCACAAGACTCGAGCAAAGGTGAGTAGGAAATGAGATGAACAATACCAAGATACCTTTTCCCAACATTGAGGATCTATCTCGTGTCACTCAATGTGAGATGAAAGAATAGTGTAATTAGTACGGGACATGTTCACTCAGACCTACAAAGTAAAGCTTATCGAGTGGCTTGGTTAGGACAAGTGGCACAAATTTCATGCGAATTGAAGTCCAAGATATTGTAAATGTTGAGATAAATCCGAAGGACTCAAAATGCAAAGCAAGTGATCACAAATATAGAGGAGGGCAATAAAGAAACACACGCGGTGGGATAATGGGGCTTGTACAACTAAAGGGATGAGCAATACAAAATTGCCTAGCGAAGACTAAGCTCGTGTTGCACAAACACTAGGAGAGCACTAGCTTGATTGCACACCTGGGCACGATTCACCACTTGGCACCAACCTATATGTATGCAAGCTAAATGTTCCCTATTCCATATATTCTCAGGCACAAGTATCTCTTTTCGTGCTCAACTCTCTTTTGCTTATAAGCTTATGATCTTTCTTTTCTTGCTTAAAAGCTTTTTTTTATTTTTTTGGACTTTCCTCTTCCTTTCCACTATGCTTAATGAGCCTCAACCAAACACATGAGATAAGTATCACAAGATATGCAAGGGACCAAGCAATTGCACTATATGATATATCCAATGATGCAACAATATGATATCATATCACTATGGTGCTCAAGTTTTCACGAAGCCCGACAATACTCGGATAGCTAGTCTCAATAGGTATGAAGGTATGTGCAAAGATGGTGGGGCTATCAAGATGCAATGGAAAGGAAGGAAAAGTTCATGACATAATGGATACCTTCTTCACACTTAACCTTTCACGAAGTCGGGTGTAACCGACCTTGCTTCCGGTTGAAGATGGTCTCAAAGGATGGATGGTCATCATCGATGTGGAAGCTCGTGGTGGATGTAGTCGATGGACTGATACAAGTCACCGGTGGTGGATGAAGATGTAACCATCCCTAAGTAGCCGAAACACCTTAGGACACTCAAATCACAACTCAACCAACCACAAATACCAAAGGAACCAAAATGGGTTAGTTTGCGGAAGTTTTATGCGGTGGTGTGAAAGTTATGGTGGATGGCCTATGCAAAAGATGCAAAAATGGAATAAATTTGATGGAGTCAAACGATGGTAAAGGGAACATGAGAAGCTCGGTCACGTCGCTAGCTTTTCAACGAGTCAAAGAACAACCAAATCGGAGTTCGGGAGTGGAAGTTATGACCGAAAATGTAAAGTGCACGCGGCTGATTCTAGGAGGGCCATGCGCATGGCGTCCCGTGTGCACGGTACACGTACCGAGGGCAGGGGGTCACCTGGGACTACGTGGGGGCCCGTGGGCACGGTGTTGGGAGCCCGTGGGCACGGGGTAGGCGGAAATTTTAAGATTTCTTGTCAAATTCGATGGGGGAAGGAAAAATTTGGGTATGGGGATGCAAGAGGGGGTAGATCTACTTGCTATACATCAGATCCCCGAATCAAAATCGACAAAAACTTCAAATCACAAAAAATTTGGTATGGCTCTTTTTGTGGGGATTTTCGAAATTGTGCAAGAACAAGCAAAATTAGCCTAGAAAACAAACAGGGGGACTCCAATTTCGTGATCAACGTGGCTCTGATACCAAGATGTTATAGGATGGAACCCTAAGTGGAGATCTTTCACGAATTGGAGGGGGGATCCCCAAGAACAAGATGAACACAAGTGTCACAGCCCTAGCTTAGCCTTTGCTTATCCTTGCATGATCATGATGTCTAAATTTCATTTAAATATGAAATGGGGGTTGAACAAACCCTAGCATCAAATTAAATCAAATAGGCTCAAGTAAAATCTTTTTCAATGAACCCAAAATGCCCTTAAATTTTTTCATAATTTATGGAACAATGTGAAAACCTAAACCAAAAATGGTGGACATTTTTCCAGGATATAAATGGGCTTTGAATTAATCCAATATGTATTTGAATTGGAGCTTTAAAATTCTATAAATATTTTTACTAGCTCAAATAATTTTGAAACTTGGTGAGGGTCTCTAAAATAATTTAGTTAGTGCCCATAAAAGGTTTCAGGATTTTATCAAATGGTTTAGTGCCTAAACTAAATCATAACAAATGACATAAAGGGCAGAGAGAGAGAGAGAGAGAGTTACCTGGGCCGGCCTACCTGTTCTGGCACTATAGCGGCCCAACCCACTCGCTCTGCCAGTCATCCCCATCCTCACGCCAGGAGGACAGGGGTGTGTGGTCTCCGCGCGCACCCACGCGCCGGCCACCTCCTTCCTGCCTGGCTTCCCCCTCGTCGCCCTGGAAGCCTCCACGCGTGCCACGCACCCCCTGGATCCCCTCGGCCTCTCCCTCGCGCCCCTCCCCTACTTTGCTCTCTCTCCCACGACCGACCCCGAGCACCCGAGAGCGCCGACGAGCACCACCTTGGCCATCATCCACCACTCACCTCCCTGATGCATCCAGAAGATCCACCATGTGTTCTTCTTCGTCTCCACCGATCCACGTGATGCTGGGCGCACCGCAGCGATGTTTCTGCCTCGTCTTCAACCTCGGGAACTCGAGCTCGCCTCCGGTCGATTTGGCGTCTCCAGGACGTCCCCGGGCTCGCTGACCTCCTCCACGGCCCCGCCATGAGCCCCTTCTCCCAACCCCTCTCTCCCCTCTGTCGGTTTCCTCCTCTAGCCCCATTGGCCACCTCGACTGAAGCTCGCCGCCATTGCGCTTCGTCACCGGCGTGGCTAGAGTCCACCTCCGCCGCGTCTGTGTGGGGACCCCGACTCGCAAGTCGTGATCACCGAATGCACGTGTACAGTGATCCCAGAGATCAATGCTCACTGAACACACAGAAGCTGAATAACAAGAGTCTTACATCCATACATACCGTCTTACACAAATAGTGACCAACATGGTCAAGTCTTACATCGATAAAGCCTTAAGGGCTGAACATCAAATGAAACATAGCAGCGGAAATCGTCGTCGATAAGTAGAACCCATGCCATCTGCCTTAACCCTACAGGCAATCTGACTGGGAACGTCCTAGTTCGCATGATCGTCTCCAAAGAACTCTTCTTCGAACTCCGGTTCTTCCATGCCTGGTTAATTAAATAACCAGTGGCAAGCCAATGAGTACTTTGAATGTACTCGCAAGCAACCCATGATTTGGTTCAAGGTACAGTAATGCATAACATAGGTAAAGTTTTGCATAAAGCTAGTTTTGAGTGCAATGACATGTTCAACATCCTATAAAGCATGCATCAAGAGAATTCAAGTATCCATAAGAACTGGTCACAGATATCAACATAAATAGAAAGGGGCACCAACCCATTTATCATAAACAGAGAGGGCACCAACCCATCTCAATCGTGTCAAGTCCTCTGACTTGATCCAAGACAACACCATCATCTCACACACACCGGGTTTGGAAACAAGTGGACGTAGCCCAAGAGCGGTTACCCAACTGTCCTTGACCGTGGACACGGCTATTCGAATAGTTTTACACTCTGCAGAGGTTGCACACTTTACCCACTAGATCCGGGGAACTTCCGTGTCATCCACGACCCGCGGTACCTCAAGTACCCGGGGTAAGCACCCGATCACTACCTTTCCCTAGACGACACTAACATGGAGTCCACTCGATTGGTAGTAACCCCCGTGCCGAACATTTCACATCATAAAGTTGTGGAGCCTCGCTCCCATTTTCATCACATACCACAAGCACGGGGTACCAACGGTGTGTCCGGTGCCCTGTGAAAACAGTCATGGCCGCCCTACCTGGCACGACCCCGTCCCAAGAGAGAGCACCAACTCTCCCCCATCACTAGTAATGCGGGCTCCAAGCTAGTATCGGTCTAGGTACTCAATAATGCCCTTTCCCATATAAGGGTAGAGTGGTCGCGCATGTAAGGTTGGAATAACGGTCGCAACTCCGACCAATCCGTTTTGAAAACAACACACACCTTCCTTGGCACACCACTTCGTCATCAAGTGGTCACCCATCTCATCATCTCCCTCGGGCATAGGTGGCACCCGACGGGGTTTTCGAAAAGACTTTTGAAATCACATTGCCTCCTTCACCATGCACAAACCCACCCCATTTGCGTAGCATCTACATTTGCATCCTATCTACTCCCACCGGCATAACCCTCATAAGAAGGTAGGGCCAGGCACACTGCAAGTATCAACGAGGAAGTAATCGTGGTAACCAACCCACGTGGTTCACCATCTCATCATGATTCCGATGCATCGATAATAAAGAGCTAAAAATGACATGCATATAAAAGGGGTATCATAGTCATGGTCAAAGGGCTGCTTGCCTTGGTTGGCTTGATCTTCAAAGTCTTCAGGCCCTGCTCCTCCTTCTTCCTCAGCTACCTCGTCAAACACGGGATCTAACGTCGCAAGAAAACAACGGGAAAAATAAGACAATAATAAAAACAGAAAAGTCAAAGTGCTCACAAAAATGTCAACTTATTTTTGTAAAATACTAAGAGGAAAGCTAGGAAGGGGACAACTTTTGGTTTTGGTTTTGGAGCAGCAAAATAGGAGTTATGGATTTTCAAAGGCCTATTTAAATGCTAAAAACCACATTTAAATATTTACAGAGAATAAAAGGTGGTTGGATTTGAATGAAAGTTGCACCATTAAATAGGTTGCAATATTCTAGGAATTTAGAAATTGGAATCAATGCATTTGGATTAATATTCTGTCCTGTGGAATTTTTGGAAATAATACAGAAAAGGAAAAAGAGAAACGGCGCTGTGCCACTGGGCCAGAGAGGCCACAGCAGCAGCAGGCCCAGGGGGGGGAAACCCAGCCCACGCGGCCGCCACATCGAAGGCGTAAAGGCTGAATACGCCTTCAGCCGACGGCGGATCGGTGCGCGCGTGCGCGCACGTTTTAAACCTGGCGGGTGGATCCCACCCGTCAGGGCGTGTGGCTGACGGGCCGGCCCCACGGCGGCCGTCGTCTACCTCCGGCCAGAGGCGACGGCGAGCTCGCCGGCGGCGATACAGGGCACGGGAAGGGGCGCGGAGGCTACCGTTGGACTCAGGAGCGAGTCGCGGTTCTGGTGGTGGTGGAGACGGTCGCCGGGGTGGCCTGCTTCGCTGGCGACGAGGTCCCGCGGCGGAGGTGCTTCGGGCGCCGGTGGTTCCGGCCGTTTCCGGCTGCAAAACGAGGGGGAAAGAGAGGGGAAAGCATCAGTGAGGCGAGGGGAGTCCAGTTCGAGAGAGAAAAGGAGCGGAGGAGGCCTGTACCCGCAGATCGACGGCGACCCGAGGCGGCGGAGCTCGAGCTCGATCTCGAGCTCGGGCGGCTCTGGAGAGAAGTGGGTGGTTCCGGGGGTGGATTGGGTGTGTGGAGGGGCGACAGGGAGGAAGAGGAGGGCTCGGGAGCGCCTTATATAGGCTGGCCGCGGTTCACCGTGGGCGTGGCCTACGGGCGCCTGCGGGATCGGCTCTGGAAGCCGTTGGAGAGAGGTTGGAGCTGTCCACGACGCTCGTGGGGATGGAGTAGGGCGCCAGGGAGGAGGAGAGAGAGCGGGGGAGTGTTCTGGCGCCCGCGCGTGTGAGGCCGGCCATTGGCCGAGCCGGACGGCGTCGAGCACGCGCTGCAGGAGGGGAGAGAGAGGGAGAGACAATGGGGACGGCACGGCGGCGTGTCGCAGACGTCGAGACACATCAACTGGCGCGATGGGAAGGCACGAGGCGGTCGGGAGGCGCGGTGTCAACGGTCGGCGCTCTGGCAGGCGCTCCAGAGCGCGACTTTGGCCGGCATCCGCGGGTTTTCCGCGTCGCGCGCGCGTCCTTTTCTGTCTGGAGGCTACAGTGGAAGGGGGCAAAACCTGGAAAGAGCCTGGGATGCTCTGGGGTGCAGAGGGGAGAGAGAGAGGCTGGGAGAGAGAAGGGAAGCTGTTGTCCAGAGAGGACAAACGTGATTCCCTCCTTCCTCCACATTGCTTCCTCGGGTAGAAAAGTGTCTAAGTGACAGAGGGGAGTGAGGAGGGGTTGTGGCAAAAAGATGAACTCAAGGAGATTAGTGAAAGTGGCAAAAATAGGCCTTTTAGTATTCTGCCAGAAGGTGTTTGATGGAGTTTTTGGTAAGCTAATGACTCCCACTGGCCAAGATACTCCAAGGGGTGAAATTTCACATATATTTAGGGCCTTCCACCCATTTTGAGCTTATTTGAACAAAGTTGCCAATGCAACTTTTGCAAACCCTAGAAATGGGCAGAAATGGATTTGTGTAGATCCAGTGGAGTAAATCATTTCTCCTTGATGTGCCACTTGGTGTGGTAGCCTTATTTGGTCACATGATCAGGCTCACCAAAGTTGGGGTCCTGGAGAAAAAGTTGGTAGTGCAAAGTAGTTCAAACTTGATTCTGGTCAGAGAGGGTTTTGAGGCACTTTGACCAAGACTTCCTATTCTCCAACCTGTGCCATTTGGTCCAGATGCATCATTAGACCAATGAAGCATGTCCACCAAGTTTGAGCACATTTGGACATACTTGGCAATGTAAAGTTGATCAAACTTCAGAATGGACAGAGATAGTTTTGAGGGGTTTTGATGGTGTTATCTTGTTCTCCAAGTCATGAGACTTGGCAAGATCATCTAATATGTCATATGTGACATGATGGAATTTTCCTGGAATTTTTGGAGAATATTTCCTTTGTAAATATTTCAAAAGCTTGAAATATCCAGAAAGGGTTTTAGAGGGATTTGACCAATATTTTGAGCATGACCAGGTGTTGAAACTCTTATATATGGACAATATATGTCCTATGAGTTTCCCTAAATTTTGTCAAATATTTTTGAAACAGTAAAGTAATTTTTTCCTATTAAAGACCATTTCTGGCCTTAAGAAAAAGCCTTTAAATAAAATAGAACAGTAACTTTTAAAATTATATTTTTGTGGTTCCTGGGCATCCTATATCTAATAGGAGTCTAATATATTTTTGGAAAGATTTTTACTGCCCTTAATCAAGTACTTGTAGTGCAAACCTCAATTCAGGGGTTTTTGGAAAACTAATTTTAGAAAATACTTTCTGGCCAAATTATTTTTGTAAGAAAATTCTATATAGCACTATTCACCTGGCATGGTCATTGGTCAGGAGCTTGGGGTAAGGAGATGGAATTTAGAGGGTAGAGTAGTTGACTTCAAGAAGCACTTGAAAGAAACACAGAGAGAAAACCAACTCCAAATAAAAGCCAAAAAAAATGCAAAAAGTTTTTGTTGGTCCAAATTTTCATGCTTTAATAATGAAAATGAAATGTTACAAAATGCAGGGTGTGACAGTCTGAGAGCGTCACCGTGCTCAGCATGTTTGCAGGAGCACCTAGCACCCCACCGCTCGACCTACCATGCACCACAATGCCGGTTCCGAGCGCAACCGAGCTCCGGCCGCCACCAAGCTTGCTGCTGCCGTCACCACAGGCCATTGTAGCTCCCCCTGCTTGCTCCATTAGATGCGCGCGAGCTCCAGCTAGCCGTAGAGACCAACCTCGGCTCAAACCGCAGCCTATAGGTGAAACCCGAGCCACCCTAGTGCGTCTCCGCCGCGTTTTTGGTCGTCGCCGGCGAAACTCCGGCGAGTGTACGTGGCACAATTAGTTAACACTAATGGCGCCATTAGCTAATCACTGTACCACTTACATATGGGCCCCATGCCCTTAATTAGCCACAATTTATTTCCTGTTTAGCTCTAACTAATCACAGTGGCCCCACGCGTCAGGGTTGACCCTCCTGACGTGGCCCTTGACCGACCCCACCCGCCAGTGATCCAAACCAGCAGTGTGACACTGACCAGCAGGTCCCATTGGTCAGGTTTGACCCTGGTCAGTGATGTTGACTTGCTGACGCCGGCATGACGCAGTGCTGACGCCGGCATGACGCAGTGCTGACGCAATAAGTCATTTTCTGGATTAAAAATAATTTAGGAAATTCCAGAAATTGTTTAAAACATCTAAAAATCATAGAAAATAATCTATAGCTTAGAATGAAATAAGTTATATATGAAATTTATCAGAAAAATCCAATCTTTTCATCCGTACCATTTTCATGCATGTTTAAACAACTTAACTGTCGGTGTACAAAAGTAGGGGCTCTCCTTTTGACCCCTTTACTTGTGCGCGGGCGGTTAGAGCCACGCGCCGCGGCCACACTTAGCAGGGTAGAGGAGGGAAGCCGGAGAGAAGCCGAAGCACCAAGGAAAACAAGGCAACGCCAAAGCTGAGAGCACAAAGATCAGAGGGATGAAGCAGGTTCCCCCGGCAAGACTCTTGTCGGGGCAGCTCGCCCAACGCCGGTGGAGCGCACCATCCTTGAGCCCACGGTTTCCAACACCATCAACCACGTTGGGCTAGGGCTCGGGAGGCACCTCCATGGTGGCATGAAGATCTTTGTGAAGACAGAGAAACACTCAGAATCAGATGAGGACCAGAAGACGGTGACCCTTGGCGGGATCCTAGCCGAGGAAGTCCACAAGGCCCCCGGCAAGACCCTTGTCGGGTATGACAGCAAGGCCCCCGGCAAGAGCCTTGCCGGGGATGATGGCAATGCCACGGCAAGACCCTTGTCGGGCCCCCGGGAAGGCCCTTGTCGAGGGCATCAGCAGGGCCACTGCCAGACCCGCACCAGCCAAGACTAACACCGTCGTTCGCATGCAGCTGCCATCCCAACCAGCTGGGCAGGCACCTGCGTGGCAACATGCGACTTCCAGGCAGAATTAGCAGGCACCTGTGTGGCAGCGTCCGGACCTTCATGAAGGCCCTACCACCGCACCACCTCAGCTGCCTGCCTATCTACATGGCACTGCATGCATCGCTAGCGTGGGCGCGTGTCGAAGCGAGGAGGGGCGGTGACGGACGGGACGGGCCTTGTTCCCGTCCCCGATAAAGCTAAGGGACACCTAAGCGATGCATTAAATGCGTCTTGTCCTATAATACTGGCGATAAGCTCGTAGTACTATAGGCCTTTCCACTTCCTGTGTGCCACTGTGGCACCCCTTGCGACTATAAAAGGAGGCCCATGGCGTACTAGAGGGGGATTCGGCTCTTTTGAACTACACAACCACTGTAGCTAGTTTGAAAGCCCAAGAACACTGAATACATCCACCAAAGTAGGACTAGGGTTTTACGCATCCTCGCGACCTGAACCTGGGTAAACGATCCTCCTGCTGACTGCTAATCCTGCACTTCTCACAACCCCGCGCCCCGGCAACCATAGTAGGGATTCTTGTGATCCCATAGATGTCGTTCCCTACTGACATCTTTGGCGCGCCAGGCAGGGTGTCACAGTTGTGAGAATCTAGTCTAGCAGTTAGCCTACCAGTTCTTCATCGCCATGGCTCCCAAGAAGAAGGCGGTCACGGCGGTCGGTTCATCGGGAGCCGGACGGCCCATACCCGTGCCGGCGAGGAGCGGGCCGGTCATAGACAGAACCCGAGGCACGACCCGCAATCACCAACATCGCTCTAGCAGTCAGAGCCTGGCGAGCGGCTTCTTTCGTGCCCAAGGCGACGGGCCACAAGTCGCGAAATCCAGAGACGGAGCTGGGGCCCCTCGCAGACGGTGTAGGACCCTCCAAGGGCGTCGCCGTACCACTCGCGGGTGGCGCGGCGACCTCGAAGACAGCCACTCCAGCGCCCACACTGCGCTCTTCCCAGGTTGTGCGCAACGAGCAGCGTCACCACGCCGGTGACCCTGGACGCCGCCGTGGGAAAAGTCCTGTGTGTCATCCGCGGGACGAAGGAGGCCAGCACGCCCGCCGAAGTGCTGGCAAGGACAGGACACAGCCACTGGGCCGTGACGGAGCTCCTTCTAATGTGGTTAGAAGTCGAAGCGCGCCACGATCCACGCAACTTTCACCACCGCCCACGCCAGCAGAAGCCTTGGAGCGCGCGCAGCTGCTCCTCGACTCCCCCGCCGCGGAGAAGCTCGATGAGTGGAGAGCCACTATCCGGAGCCTCATCGGCGTCGCCAACAAAGACGAGCCACGGCTGGCAGCGCCCTCGGGCCGGCGCTCCATCGAGCCACTACATGCTGGCGGTGGAGGGGCCGGAGGTGCCGCGACCACGGTACACTCTCCTCCTCCAGGCCAGCCACCGCGGATGTCGGTCCGTCGTGATGACGCTTGTGAAGACATTTCCATAGCATCGTCCGACCCACGGACCCGCCGCGATCAATGCCAGGTTCTTCAGGAACGAGCCCATGGAGACGCTCGAACCACCATCGAGCACCGGCGCGATACGCGCCACCAGTCAGACAGGCTGGCGGGGCCCGCTATGGACCACCCAGCACCTGGAGGCTCCGGCGGCCTACCTTATGAGGTGGGTTGCCCAGCCTTTACCCGTGAGCTGCGGCAGTTCAAGTGGTCGTCCCACCGCACATTCAAGCCCGACGTCGGCGAGAAGTACGATGGCAAGACCCACCCGTCAGAGTTCCTCAACATCTACACCATCGCGATGCAGGCCGCTGGAGCTCGTGACGACAAGGTGCTTGTCAATTACTTCCCGTTGGCCCTGAAACCCAATGTCATGTCTTGGTTGATGCACTTGCCGGCGGATTCCATTTCTTCTTGGCCAGATCTGTGCCACGAGTTCGTTGGTGCCTTCACTGAAGGCCACCAAGCTCATGGCCAGGCGAGTGATTTGCATATCATTCCCCAGAAGGAAGGTGAAAACCTGCGCAAGTACATACAAAGGTTCAGCCGAGTGAAATACGACATCCCAGATGTTCATCATGTCGTCCTGATCTGCGCATTCCATCAGAATGTGCGTAACTGCAAGATGCGTGAAGAGCTGGCAATGAACAAGGTCAAAGATGTGGCCGAACTTTACGTTCTGGCCGATAGATGCGCCGGGGCTGAAGAGGGAAGGAAGTACCCCCACGAGGATGCCGGTGTGGAAACCGACTCTACCGATGAAGACACCGCCGCCCGACGAAGAAGGGCCGGCATCGCAACAGGAAATGCAAGGACAAGACCATGCTTGCCGTCAAGGGATCCGGCGACACCAGCGCCGCCAAGAAGGCCAAGGCAGACGACCTCGGCAAGGAGATTGCCGCGTGCGCCGCTTGCCGGACCTTAGCGTCTACCGACAAGCCAGGAGGCTCCGACAAGCAGTACTGCAAGATCCACCGCACCAGGGGCCACGACCTCCAGAACTGCTGACAAGTTGAGCTGCTTGCTGAAAAGCAAAAAGCGTGGCGGCCAAGGAGGTCGCCGTGGCAAGGATAACCAGCAAGAGAGGCCTGCTCGCGGCCGCGACAAGAAGCAGGAAGAAGATGATCGTGACGAGGACGACGAGTCCGGTGAGCATGAGTTCCATAAGGCTACGAAGGCCATGTGTGTCGATGGTGGCGTCTCACTGCACACTTCTCACCGCCAGCTCAAGCAGTGGGCGCGTGAGATTACAGCCGCAGAGCCATCGTTCGACGCTCAGAAGCCACTGAAGTGGTCTAGCATGCCCCTCAGCTTTGATGCTGAGGACCACCCTGACCGCACGACTGCGATCGGGTGTTTGCCATTGTTGGTCTCACCAACGATACGCAACCTCAAGGTGCATAAGATGCTGGTTGACGGCGGGGACGGCCTAAACTTGACCTCGCCCGTCGTGATCAAAAGGCTGCAAATTCCTCATGGAGACCTTGAGGAAATGGGTATGTTTCAAGGGGTCAGCCCGGGGAGGAGCCAGCCGAAGGGGAAGGTCACATTGCCCGTGACGTTTGGAGGTGAGTTGAACTACAGGACGGAGAGGATCGTCTTCGATTTTGCCGAGATCCCCTTGCCCTACAACGGGATCCTCGGCCGCCCGACACTAGCCAAGTTCATGGCGGCAGCGCACTACGCGTACAATACGCTGAAGATGCCTGGGACGATGACCATCATCACCGTCCCTTCCGACAAGAAGGATGCGCTGATCTGCGCTGACCAACTCTATCGAGAAGCAGTTGGAGCAGCTGCCGCCAAGGCACCTGCTCCTGCCGTTGAGGCCCCGGGAGGGAAGAAGAAGACCGGCAAGACCTCTCGTACCCACTCCGGCAGCGTGCCTCTTCGAAGTGCTGTGCTACCATCAAGGACGTGCCTGAGAGCTCTACTAGCAAGAGCAAGAAATCTAGAGCTGCACCACCAGAGACCAAGAGGGTATCCGTCAAGCAGGATGGCACGGGAGGGGCTTTCACCATAAGCTCCACCCTCGACGAAAAATAGGAAAGCACGCTCGTCACTTTCCTGCAGGCGAATGTCGATGTGTTTGCGTGGCAAGCATCTGACATCCTCAGCATTCCCAGGGAAGTGATTGAGCACCACCTTGCTATTTGTCCCCATGCGCGACCTGTCAAGCAGAAGGTCAGGAAGCAAGCTTTGGAACGACAGGATTTCATCACAGAGGAGATCAGGAAATTGGAAGCGGCAGGTTTGGTGAGAGGAGTGCTCCACCCGACTTAGTTGGCCAATCCGGTGGTGGTGCGCATGGCAAATGGGAAGTGGAGGCTGTGCATTGACTACATGGATGTTAATAAGGCTTGTCCGCAGGATGCCTTCCCGTTGCCGCGCATCGACCAGATTGTTGTCTCCACGGTCAGGTGTGATCTGTTATCATTCCTCGACGCCTACTCGGGCTACCACCAAATCTTCATGGCAAGATAAGATGAAGAGAAGACAGCCTTTATCACCCCATGCGGTACGTATTGCTTTTTACGGATGCCTTTCGGGTTGAAAAGTGTTGGCTCGACATTCGCAAGGGCGGTCCAGATTGGTTTTGCGCCCCAACTACATAGAAATATGGAAGCATATATGCATGACATAGTGGTCAAAACCAAGGACAAGGCGACCCTCGTACAAGACCTAGGAGAGATGTTTGCCAACCTATGCAAGATCAACCTCAAGCTGAACCCTGAGAAGTGTGTCTTTGGCGTCCCGTCAGGAAAACTTCTCGGGTTCTTTGTGTCGCAATGTGGGATCGAGGCAAACCCGGACAAGATCAAGGCTATTGAGCAAATTGAGGCACCCAAGCGGATCAAGGATGTGCATCGGCTCGCTGGCTGCATTGCCGCCATGAGCCGATTCATCTCTAAGTCTGTCGAGTGCGCCCTTCCCTTTTTCAAGATTTTGAAGAAGGCGGGCCCAATGGAATGGACCCCAGAAGCCGAGGCGGCGTTGCAAGACCTGAAGAGATACCTTTCCTCTACACCGATACTAGTTGTGCCTAGACCATAAGAGACATTGCTGCTGTATCTAGCAGTGACAAATCAAGTGGTCAGTGCCGCGCTGGTGGCGCAGAGGGAGGTTGACGACGAGGTAGTGGCTGCGGCAGGACCGACATACGGCAAGTCAGAGACTCCCCCGGCAGGGCCTGGTGCCACAAGGCAAGGCTCCCGGCAGAGTCTGACGCCATCGGGATAGAGCCCGCGCCATCAAGTGGAGTGGTGCAGAAGAAGATGATGATGCAACACCCGGTTTACTTTGTCAGCTCCCTCTTGCAGGGGGATAGATCAAGATATTTCGGTGTGCAGAAATTGCACTTCGGCCTCCTTATGGCCTCAAGGAAGCTGCGTCATTACTTCCAAGCCCACGAGATCGCTGTCGTCACCCGCCTCCCGTTGCAACGGGTACTACACAACCCAGATGCTACCGGAAGGATTATGGAGTGGGCCTTGGAGTTATCTAGCTTTGGGTTGAGGTTTGAAACTACTTCGACAATCCAGAGCAGAGTTCTAGCGAAGTTCATTGTAGAATGTACCTCGACACCTGATGAAGAGATCCAGGAGACCACTCTCCCCGGTAGGGATACAGCTCGTGACTAGATTATGTACTTTGACGGAGCTTTCTCGCTGCAAGGTGCCGGTGCTGGTGTGCTTCTTGTCGCACCCACCGGAGAGCACCTAAAGTATGTAATCCAAATGCACTTTCCCAGGGAGATGTCCACCAACAACACTGTTGAGTACAAGGGATTGCTTGTCGGTCTCAGGATCGCGATAGACCTCGGAGTTAAAAAGCTCATTGTCAGGGGTGATTCGCAGCTTGTCGTCAGACAAGTCAACAAAGATTATCAAAGCCCGTTGATGGAGGCCTACGTAGAAGAGGTGAGGAAGCTGGAGGAGCACTTTGATGGTATACAAGCGGAGCACGTTCCCCGAGTGGATAACGACATCGCCGATTACCTGCCAAAGCGCGTTGCATTCAAGTTACCTGTGGAACCAGGTACCTTTTTGCTTCGGCTAACTCAACCATCCGCCGAACCGTCAACGGTGCCGAGCAAGCAGAGGAAATCAAGCCCCGGCAAGTACTTTCCCGCCGAACCCGTAGGGACCGCCGACGAGGGTGTTGCCGTGGGCCCCGAGCCTGCCGCGGAGCGACCGACTCTGGCAGGCCGTCAAGCCCTGGCCGTAGAGACGGGCGCTCCCATGGCAGATGAGGTGCCTTTGGTCCTTGCCGTCGAGCCCCAGGCTCCAGTGTGGGCACATCACACCGTCCGTTTCCTCCTAACAGGGGAACTTCCTGAGTAGCAGGAAGAAGCGGAAAAAGTAGCCCGTCGATCTGACTTGTACCAGTTCGTCGATGACGTCCTGTACAGGAAAAGACCGAATGGTGTGAAATTGAAGTGCATCCCCCAGGAAGAAGGAACGGAGCTGTTGGCAGAGATACACGGAGGCATATGTGGCTCCCACATAGGGTCGAGGGCCCTTGCCGGCAAGGCATTCCGGCAGGGTTTCTTCTGGCCCACTGCCCTCCATGATGCAACGGCACTAGTAACCAAGTGTGAAGCGTGTCAGTTCCATTCAAAGAAGCTTCATCAACCAGCTCAAGCCCTTCAAACAATCCCTCTCTCCTGGCCATTCTCGGTCTGGGGGCTCGACATATTGGGCCCTTTCCCCCATGCTGTCGGGGGATTGGAGTTCTTGTACATCGCGATCGACAAGTTCACAAAGTGGCCAGAGGTGGAAACAGTGAGGAAGGTGACAGCATAGTCAGCCATCAAGTTCTTCAAGGGGCTAGTCTGCCATTTTGGTGTGCCAAACAGTGTCATCACCGACAATGGCACACAGTTCACAAGCCACACCTTCATGCAGGACATCTAAGACCTCGGCAGCAAGGTCTGTTTTGCTTTCATGGCACACCCTCGGAGCAACGGCCAAGAGGAGAGGGCTAATGCTAAAGTATTGCAAGGCTTGAGAATGAAGACCTTTGACAGGCTGCACAAGAGCGGAAGGCGCTGGATTGATGAGTTGCCGGTGGTTCTTTGGTCAATCAGGACGACGCCAAATCGAGCCACCAGCCAGACACCTTTTGCCCTAGTATATGGGGAAGAAGCAGTTCTCCCCACGGAACTCATATACGGGTCACCACGAGTGCTTGCTTATGACGAGCTTGAGCAAGAGCATTTGCGGCAACATGACGCGACGCTCCTTGAGGAAGATCGTCTTTGGGCGGCTGTGAGAAGGTGACCTTGTTCTTCGGCGCATTTAGTCGGCCAAGAATTCCAACAAGTTGACGCCAAAGTGGGAAGGCCCTTATCGGGTAATACAAGTCACCAGGCCCGGCGCAGTTTGCCTGGAGACAAAAGATGCCATCCCAGTGAGAAACTCCTGGAACATCGAGCATCTTCGCAAGTTTTATCCATAAGGCGTGGCTTGCCGGGCTCCTCAGCAAGCCAGTTTTCGTACAAGCTTTGCCGACAAGGCATGTAACCCTCTGTATAGAGCCAGGCGCAGACCCCGAGCATAAATAAATGAAGCGCTGGCGCCCTAAGTTGTAGCATGCATGGTAGGTTAAGACTCTCCCTCGGTTAGTGTTGATAGTGCTTAGCGGTGACTAACCCCTAGCCTAGAGGTCGAGTGTGCGTCTTTCTGTTCTCTTTGGTTCACAGGGCACTTCTACTGAGCCGCTTGGGAAAAGGAGAACAAGTCAGCGCTCTGGCCCCAACAGGGCAATTCTGCCGGGAGATGAAGATACGAGGGACCAACCATGGCAAGCCCAGGGTTGCCGGGGGCTACAGATTCAGATAAGTCTTTCATCCCCTTGTTGTGCGTTTCTGTATAGAACTGGAGTATGTGAAACCTCGTTTGTGTTCTTGAAACCATCGTGCTCCCCCTTTTCTATACCCGAGAGCTACCTCCTGGGTCAGAATTTGGTAGTAATCGTGGTGGCATGGAGATTAACGAGGGGCCCAACCCTACTTCGCCCCTGCCTCCGCCAAGAGCGCGAGAATGGTCGATGGAGTAGGGAAACGGCAAGGCCTGTTGCCGGGCGACAATGCTTACCTTAAAAATAACAAGGCTTCATCCTTGGCATGGGCCTCGCTCACGCGCAAAGAACCTGGCAAGCACCATTTTCATAAAAACATCCCATACAGGTACAGTTCATACAGACTTAAAAACATGAGCAAGGGGATAACAAGTCTTAAAATAAACAAGTGCCTGTAGGCTTACAAAAAAAGAGATAAGATGCCCGTAATCCCTTGCTTGTGCCTCTCCTCAGAAGGTAGAACAAGAGAGCCGGAGGGCGAAAAGACCACCTAGGTGAGGTGCGAGAAGCATAAGGCACCAAGAGAACGTCTCGGTGCCGGGAGGGAAGCTGGAAGATGGGACAGCGGGCCGGCAATATGCGATGAAGGCATCGGTGCCCGCGTACTCCAACTTGACGGCTGCCACCCGCCTTCTTCGCCTTCTCCGGCCCTCCTACGCCAGCCGCCCAAGGAGGCGACGGGGAGCACCCCGATGGAGAGCTTGGCAAGGATGGCCCTCGGCAAGGCACGTGGCCGAGGGAGGGGCGGTGCGATCAGTCGAAGTCGGACTCGGCATCCTGCCGCCCGACTCCCTCACCGTCGATGTCGCTATCCTCCTCCTCACTCCCGCTTGAGGAGGCATCTTCGTCGTCGGAGGAGCTCTCCACGCAGCACTTCAAGCGAGTTCCGAGATCTCCAAAGACCTTGACGGAGAGCAGGCCGCCCTCCGTTAACTTGAAGTAGAGGACAAGCTCCGCCATCAGGCTTTGGTTGCGTGTGAACGTCTTCCATCGGCGGTGGAGGTACATGACGTGAGGGGCAGGGAAGCCGACGTCGACCCGCATGCTGCCATTCCCGTAGCCCTTCATGTGAAACCAAAGGGTCTGGGGAGGAACGAGCTCCATCTCCCGAGCGAAGGCAGTAGGGAGACGGAGGCGGCGATGCGGTGGCCGGCGCAGCCTGATGAAGAACTCGCGGGGCTGGTCCCCGACGTGGTGCTCCGTCGGGGGAGGCATCGCTGGTGGAGGCGAGGCCGATGCGCCGCCTCGTCCTCCTCACCCCAGGGCGCCACGACGGCCTCGACCTCACCTCCTCCCCCTTCCTCTCGTGGCCGGTTCCGCCGCCACGAGCTCTTGGGAAGGAGGAACGCATTGGCAAGCAGCGACCCTCGCCGCCACCGTCAAAGGGCCAGTGCTTCCTCTCGCCATGGCGGATGGAAGGACGAAGCGGAGGTGGAAGGAGACGGATGATGGAAGAGTGTGGAACGCTGCCCCCTCCCCTTCTTATAAAGGGGCGGAGTCGGGGCTCGGCCGCCCCACTCGACCAGTCCGGTCATCGGGGGCGTAGGGAATCAGGACCGGCCCGCTGCCCCAATCAGCGACGCCCCGGTTTCCCTCCTCCACCTCCTGCCACCTGCATGAGGGACACATGGCAAGCGAGCAACATTGAAGGGACAGGCGAGGCAGCCGCTCCCCACCCCGTGATTGTGGGGCGTGGGCGCCTTGAAGGCCACGACCCGAGTCCACCCGAGTAAACGGGTCGTGCCTCTGTGCCTTCCTCCTTTTACAGGGAAGGCGCGAGCCGCCTCTTTACCACGATGTGACGCATGCGTGCGGAAACCGCCCCACGCATGACCCCCACGTCACGCACGACCCTCCACGTCGCGCGTTCAACATGGGTCATGGGGAAGCGCAGCGGATGAGAAGTTACTGCGGTAAAATCAGCCCCACCTGCCCGCGCACCATTCTGAGCCTAGCCCAACAAATCGTCGCGCTTATGTATGGCCCAGGCCCGGGGGCTCCTGTCAGTGTACAAAAGTAGGGGCTCTCCTTTTGACCCTTACTTGTGTGCGGGTGATCAGAGCCACGTGCCGCGGCCACACTTAGCAGGGCAGAGGAGGGAAGCCGGAGAGAAGCCCAAGCACCAAGGCAAACAAGACAATGCCAAGGCCGAGAGCACAAAGAGTAGAGGGACGAAGTAGGTACCCCTGGCAAGGCTCTTGCCGGGGCAGCCTCAGCTGCCCCGACAAGACCCTTGCCGGGGAAGCTCGCCCAACACCAGCAGAGCGCACCACCCTTGAGCCCATGGTTTCCAACACCATCAGCCACGTTGGGCCAGGGCTCGGGAGGCACCTCCTTGGTGGCATGCAGATCTTTGTGAAGACAGAGAAACACTCAGAATCAGATGAGGACCAGAAGAAGGCGACCCTCGGCGATATCCTTGCTGGGGATGACAGCAAGGCCCCAGGAAAGACCCTTGCCGGGGATGATGATAATGCCACGACAAGATCCTTGCTGGGCCCCCAACAAGGCCCTTGCCAAGGGCATCAGCAGGGCCACTGCTAGACCCGCACCAGCCAAGACTACGACCGCCGTTTGCATGCAGCTGCCAGCCCAACCAGCTGGGCAGGCACCTGCGTGGCAACATGCGACTTCCAGGCAGAATCAGCAGGCACCTGTGTGGCGGTGTCCGGACCTTCATGAAGGCCCTACCACCACACCACCTCAGCTGCCTGCCTGTCTACATGGCACTGCATGCATCGCTAGCGTGGGCGCGTGTCAAAGCGAGGAGCGGTGACGGACGGGACGGGCCTTGTTCCCATCCCCGATAAAGCTAAGGGACAACTAAGCGATGCATTAAATGCGTCTTGTCCTATAATACTAGCGATAAGCTCGCACTACTATAGGCCTTTCCACCTCCTATGTGCCACTGTGGCACCCCTTATGACTATAAAAGGAGGCCCATGGCGTACTGGAGGGGGATTCGGCTCTTTTGAACTACACAACCACTATAGCTAGTTCGAAAGCCCAAGAACACTAAATACATCCACCAAAGCAGGACTAGGGTTTTGCGCATCCTCGCGGCCCGAACCTGGGTAAACGATCCTCGTGCTGACTGCTAATCCTGCTCTTCTCACGACCCCGCGCCCTGCCAACTGTAGTAGGGATTCTTGTGATCCCATAGATGTCATTTCCCACCGACATTAACCTTGCCGTTTAGTTGAAAACATGATAATGCACTATATGAATTCATAATTTGACTTTGAACTAGAACCTTCGGTTCAAAATAACTCAAACCCTTCTAGTTCTAGTTGCATTAGCTCAAAGCACAGCATATTGCCATGTCATTATCATGCATCATAATTGTTGCATTGCATTGATTGTGTTCTTCCTTGTTTGCCGGTAATTGCCCCTCTGAGTAGACGACGTTTCGACGATGAGATCGATGACACTAATGAAGAGCTATATTATCTTCAGAAGTGCCAGGCAAGCAAAACCCCCTTTGTTCATTCCGATGCAATCCCACTCTCTCTCTCTCTCTTGCTCTGTTTTACTGCATTAGGACAACAACGCTTCAACTGTTACATGCTGCGGTAGTTGAACCCCTTTTCCTTTGCATGACCTGTCATTGCCACAGTAAATAGATGAAACTCACTAGCATGAATAGGAGTTGTTTGAGCCCTGATGTGCCTACTCATTCATGCTTGTTTGTCATGCCTGCTACTGCTTAGAGTTGAGTCAGGTCTGATTCATCGGGGATGAATAGGAATGGTGATGAAGATGTCCTATTATGTGTGAGCACAATTTGGTAAAGGTAGCGGTGAGAGGCCATGTGATGAGGACATCAATACCATTGTTACACCCATAGCCCCTGCTGCTATACATACTCGACAAATTACTAGAGCTCGCGCACGCCAATTGAATTATGAGGTACTTTCGTTTCTTGGTAACGATTCTAATGTTCATGAGAATATGATGCTGCCTAAATTGGATACATTTGTTTTGCTTACAAATGAAGGGCCTAGCTTGGACAAGAAAGATGACCCTTGGAACAAGTTCAAGCGTGGAGATGATGGCATGCGCAAGGGGATCCAGAACGGAGTTACAAGTGATGATTTCAGGACTTTGAAGCCACCATAAGGAGTGCATGAAGCCTTGGACGAAATATACAAGATGCCACTTCATAAATTTTGTCCAGAGACTATTTTAGGTGCTGCATCACCTTATTATTGGGCCAGGCCCATGTATTTTCGAAATACTTAAGTATAGGTTGTTTTTAGAGTCCGTATGTGTGGGGAAACAAGAGTTAGGGTTGGCTTCGGACCCCTCCTCCAAGGGCCATGAAATCCCCCCTCTTCCTCCATATATATAGCCCTTAGGGCGTCGTTTAGACTTTGGGTTTTGTTTAGATTAAAAGTTTGCCATAGCTGCAACTTCGCATACTTCGTTTGTGTCGAACGACCAGACCAAGACGTCACAGAACCCCACCTTGATCAATAAAGCTTTCATCTTATATTCGCAATATCCATATTGCAATCTCAGTTTCTTGCTTGTTCTTCGTTTGCTCGCAGGAAACAAACCCTCGTGGTCAGGTTGATCGTGCTCTGGCGTGATCAATAACCCCTCGGAAGTTGGTTTAGCGATTGCTAAGGCGCGACGTCTCGCACGTTCATAGTCGGATCGTCAAGGTCGACTCCCACAGAAACGATAGGCACCATCTCATCGAAACATCAGGACACCTTTTCCTCTATCAAGTGGTATCAGATTTTCAGGTTGCTCAGTGAGATTTTGTCAGGACCCCGATTCCAAGTCACATCGATCTAGCCGGTAACACCTCATATCACATTGCGGCCTCACGCACGGTATCCCCATGGGTGTCGCCTTACCATGGCCCGGGACCGTTTGCGCCTTTTGGCTCACGTATATGATAGTGTCGCTAGCATCCATATGACAGAGAACCCGGGCCGACATGGCTAGTCGTGAACCCAAAGCGGCACAGACCTATGGAGACAGGCATACATGAATCACATCGAGCATGTCGGTCACCAGCGTGTGAATCCGGGCTGTAGCACTGGGCTAACAGGACTCCGGGGAACCCGGGCTGTAGCAGGCTAGGCAGGACTCCGGAAGTCACCGCGTGACATTTCCCCGAAGGGACAGCCATAGGAACAAAGTGAAACACATGCCGGCCAGTCAAGTGTCCTGAGCAGTAGTGCTGGGCTAGCAGGACTCCGGTGAACCGGGCTGTAGCGGACTACTATGGCTCGAGGAGCACTAGACTACATTTCCCCATAAGAAAGGCTGCCAAGGATAAACAACTAGATTGTCGGATCCCACACATATCAAGCATTTCAATCATACACACAATATGCTCCATATGTGCAAATACAACATGGCATCACAACAAAACTCTACAACTCAAGTACTTTATTTAAAGGCTCCAAAGAGCCATACATAACATGTTCATACAGGTAGGGGTCACATGACCCGACACTCATGTCATACAAGCATACAAGCACATGCGGAAGCAAATAGTCTGAGTACAGACACTAGAAAGAAAGAAGGCTTCTCGAAGCCTGTCTATCTACATAGGGCCCTCCATGGCCAGGATCACCACCTGGGTGGCAAGTCACTCATCGACGTCGAGGTCTACATAAAACCCATCGGAGGGGGCGGTGTTGTCGTCTGAAAACAGTAATTAAGCAAACATGAGTACAAAGGTACTCAGCAAGTCTTACATCAGAACCTACTATACATGCTCATTCTCAAGAAGGTGGTGGAGTTATTGAAGCAAGCCAGCTTTGACTCTTGGCTAAGCTATCCTACGAGACACCACTAATAAAATAGTTTTCGCACATGAGTCCACTAATCACCAACACAATACTCCACCAGGGATCCTCCCTCGTCATCCTACGAAAGGGCCCTCCTCGGTAGTTACACTTATCTTGAGTCTTTTAGTAGTATCCATTAACTTGTCTATGAACTGTATAGGCAACCAAGTAGTCCTTTACCGCGGACACGGCTATTCGAATAGATGATGTTAAACCTGCAGGGGTGTACTTCTTCATACACGCTCTCACCACTAACCGTCGTTTACACAACATGTACTCGGCAACCTTCAAGCAGAAGCCCAACAAGGGTGTCGGCCAATTCCTACCTAAACACTCAAGTCTGTAGTCCAGGTTTATCGCCTATCCAGGTTCCATCCGCAGGGAGTCTGACCGAGGTTTCCACATACGGCCCCGAATGATGTGAACAGGGTTCCCTAGACACCAAACGGGTGACTCGGTACACCGTGCCACGGTGTATCTACCGCATCATAGCCCACACCTAGGGTCAGCGCTACGCATGGCCGCCAACACATAACCTACAAACACCAGAAACTAATTGCAACTCCTGGACAGAGTACTAGGGTGATTAAGAAGCCGAGAGGGTCCATTGGTTTCGGGCCCAACGTATGGTAGTAGCTGATTCTTAAATCACACATACAGATCTCAGTTCTTAGGGACGACCTCAATGAAACAACCCACCATGTACTCCTACATGGCCTCTCATCGATACCTTTACCAAATCATGTTCAACACATTACCGACATAATCATTTCACTCTAGCCCATCACCCATATGAACCAGACCTGACACAACTCTAAGCATAGTAGGCATAGCAAGGTAGGAAACACATACATGGCTCAATCAACTCCTACACATGCTAGTGGGTTTCATCTAGTTACTGTGGCAATGACAGGTCATGCAGAGGATAAGGGTTCAACTACCGCAGCACACAGCAGTTTGAAACGTTGTTGTCTTAATGCAGTAAATGAGAGCAGAGGCAAGAACATGGGATTGTATCGATATGATCAATGGGGCTACTTGCCTGATGGAGTAGTAGTAGGGTACTGCCCTTCAGTTGGATACTCGGAGATATCCTCGGAGGCAGAACCTACCACGAAGGACACACAGAACATAATCAACACATGGCAATATGCAACAATATGATGCATGCTATGACATGGCAAAATGATGTGTCCTGCCTAATGCAATGTGAAACAAGTTGAAATGGGTTCATTTGAATCAAAAATTCAAATGAAAGTTAAAGTTCTTATGCATAATAAGTGTATTAGCTTGTTTCACCTAAACAACAAGGTTAAAGTGTTTTGTCATGCACGAAACCATTACAGATGGATATATTTAATTTTTCTAATCATTTTTCATATATAAATTGTTTGATTTCGAGCTATGGTTGATTTTCAATGATTTTTAGAAGTTTAGGCTATTTTCTGGAATTTCCTATATGAAAATAAATCCAGAAATTAAATAATTGCATCAGCACTGCATCACTGTGACGTCAGTGAGTCAAAGGTGCCAGGGGCCAGTCAAACCTGACCAGTGGGGCCCACTAGTTAGTGACTCTGTGCACTAACTATGTTTAGTTAGTCTAATTAACTGGGCAGGGCCCACTAGTCAGTGACTATACTAGTTAAACTAACCTAGTTAATTAGCACTAACAGAGTAATTAATCGGGCGGGGCCCGCATGTCAGTGAGAGAGAGGGGGAAGTCAACCTGACTCGGCGGGGTCAAACCTCGCTGGTGAGCGGTCAGCGCTGCTGGCGTTTAGCCGCCGGCGAGGCCAGACGCGGTGGCGTGCTGCGGGATTTGCCCACATGGCACCATTTGCTGCGTGGAGAGCAGCTACGGGCAGCTGGTGCTCGCCGCATCTAGCCATGGTGATGGCGTGGCCGGGAAGTGGCCGGAGCATCGCCGGCGACGAGCTTGGCGGAGGCCGAAGCTCGGGTCAGCTCGTGCGCGTGGTTGCAGTGGCCTAGGCAGCATGGAGAAAGCACCTACAGCATCTACGCCGCGCGGGGAGTGTGACGGGCACAAGCCCGTGACCAAATGGTCACCGGAGCATCGCCGGCGACGTGGTCAAGCGGCGGCGCGTTCAGGCACAAGAGGCGCGATGCCTACAGTGTTCTAGGGGCGAAACAAAAAGCACGGGGAGGTCAGCAAGCTCGGGGAGGGATCGGTGCGATCGGAACGGCGATGGCGATCTCGGGCGGCCCGAGGTTGAAGACAACGGCGACGGCGATGTTGCGGGGGCTCCGGCGTCGTGCGGCTTGGCTAGTCGACATAGTCGATGACGGTGAACCGTCCGGACACGGTGAGAGGGCGTGGGGACGGCGTTGGACGCGGCGGCGACGATGACGTCTCGGGCGATATCGGGGAGGGCGAGAGAGGGAACCAGAGAGAGCGAGTGTGTCTGGGAGATCGGGAGAGAGGTGGGGGTGCGTCCCAGGGTGACAGCTCGACGAGGGGAGCAGCGAGGCGGCACGCAACTACATGGCATGCATGTTGTGCTCGCCGTCGAGCAGCTGCTTGCCTGTGCTGGCGAGTGCAAGCAGCTCGCTGGCACAGGAGGTGGGCTGGGCCAGTAGGTGGGCCTGCTAGGTGGGCTTCCAGGTAAGTCCTCTGTTCCTTTTTGTTTTCTCTTTTTTATTTTATCTGCTCTGTGTATTGAAATAATTAAAATACCATTCCATTTCTAAAAATCTTGGAAATATTCAGAGGCACATTTGAGAATATTCTCAACTGCCTAAAAATACTTCCAAGAGTATTTGAGCACTTTAAAATATTTATAGTATTTAAAATGCTCAAATTCAAATACTTATGGCTTGTTCAAAAATCCAGAATGGCTCCATAATTTGCAAGACTATTTTTGGTAGAGGTTTAAACCAGGACCAAAAGTGGTGGGCTTTTATGAAGGGCATTTTGGGTTCATTGAAATTCCAATTGTTGGAAATTAGCATTTTCAGGGGGGGTGTTGGGGTTCATTAGGCCCCATTTCAAGTTTAAAATAATTTAAACATGATTCAAAAGTTCATCCAATCCTAATGCATGACTAAAAGCAGGGATGTGACAACTCACCCCCACTCAAAAGAATCGCATCTCGAGATTCAGGATCTGTTAGGAAGAAGGTGGGGTACTCGAGTCGAAGACGATCCTCCCGTTCCCAAGTGGCTTCTTTCTCGGAATGGTGTGACCATTGAATCTTGAAAAACTTGATGTTATGGCGTCGAGTGGTACGCTCGGTGAGGGAGTCCTGGATTAGGGGGTGTCCGGACAGCCGGACTATATCCTTTGGCCGGACTGCTGGACTGTGAAGATACAAGATTGAAGACTCTGTCCCGTGTCCGGAAGGGACTTTCCTTAGCGTGGAAGGCAAGCTTGGCGATAAGGATATGCAGATCTCCTACCATTGTAACCGACTTTGTGTAACCCTAACCCTCTCCGGTGTCTATATAAACCGGAGGGTTTTAGTCCGTAGGACAACATACATCACAACAATCATACCATAGGCAAGCTTCTAGGGTTTAGCCTCTTCGATCTCGTGGTAGATCTACTCTTGTACTACCATGTCATCAATATTAATCAAGCAGGACGTAGGGTTTTACCTCCATCGAGAGGGCCCGAACCTGGGTAAAACATCGTGTCCCTTGCCTCCTTTTACCATCCGGCCTAGACGCACAGTTCGGGACCCCCTACCCGAGATCCGCCGGTTTTGACACCAACATTGGTGCTTTCATTGAGAGTTCCTCTGTGTTGTCGCCATCAGGAAGGATGCCTCGCCCCGTCTTTAAAGACGGCACCGTTGCCAAGGGAGCTTTGGCTGTCGGCCAAACCCTCCTGCTAGGTGGTTTTCTTATGACCGCCTGTTCGGCTTCTGCGCCGACGATGACCTCTCGAGCCATCGAAAACAATCTTCATGTCAGCTCGGAACTCACCGAGCAGTTAGATCCAAGGGAGCTCTCCTCCATAAACGAGCTCTTGGATCGATTCGCCGCCCTGGGAGTCGCCACGGATTACGACCAGATTGGGCCTAAACCCGATCTGAGAGAGATTAACTCTCCCCAAGTCACCCATCACGTTGCCGCGGTAGAGGGACAGTGCGGCGACCCTTCATCTATCTTAAGGACTTGCTACGTTCGGATTCCCGATCCCTCCAAGCCGGATACCCGCGGAGGGGAGGATATCACTCAAGACCTGAATTTAGAGTCAAGCGATGGGCTGGATTCATTGGACAACAACCAGGAATCCAAATTTTCGAGTTCGGAAATTCCTCGGCCTTTGAGCCTTAGATGGGGTGAGGCTTCGGATTTAATTCCACCCATCCACCCCAACATAAGCGATCTATCCAAAATTAGGCAAGAACCCGATGAAACAGTACATCATTACTGGGCCAGATTCCTCCTGCTTAAGAACAGGCTAAGGGACTGCCGCGAGGAAGACGCAATCTCAATCTTCTAGAATAATTGCACGGCGCCATAAGTCGCCGTGATATTACATGCTTCGCTGACTTAGCGTCCATTGTACGAAAGTACTGTGCGATGGAAAGCGCCTGGAAAACCGAAATAAAATTTTGCGACAATCCGGCCCTGAATACAAACCCAGTCCAAAATAAAAGGGTGCATCATCACCAGTCACCCGGGTCAAGCACTAAAAAGCAAAAACCCTCTCCAGGGCATGGAACCATACTGGAAGGATGGCTTAATGGACCCTGTAAAATTCACAGTACAGAGGATGCCACACCAACTCACAGCCTCAGAGCATGTTGGATACTCCGGCAAGTGGCCAAAATTGGCGAAAATCTCCTAATTCCGGAGGCCACAGAAGGCCACCCCAGAGACACCAATACAGTATTAATAGTCTTCGAGACTTTTGCATCAAATAATATGCGAAAAAGGACACTCCGCAGCCTTGCCGAAGTCTACCAAGTAGCAACAATAAACCCATGGAGTGACACGGCTATTACCTTTAACGCCAGTGATGAACCTAAATTCTGAACAGCCCGAGCACCAGCCGCATTGGTCCTCAGTCCAATAGTGGACGGCTTTCGTCTTACCAAGGTACTCATGGATGGCGGCAGCGGATTGAACCTCATTTATGAGGAAACCCTTCAAAAAATGGAAATAGGCTAGAACCGCATGGAGCAAAGTAGCAGAACCTTTAGAGGAATAAACCCCAGTCGGGAAGCGCGCTGTACAGGAAAAATCACACTAGATGTGGTGTTCGGCACGCCGGATAATTACAGGTCCGAAGAGGTCACGTTCCAGGTGGCTCCGTTCAGCAGCTGTTATCACGCTCTGCTAGGGTGGGAAGCGTTTACAATCTTCCAAGCAATACACCATTAAGGGTACATGAAGCTCAAGATGCCCGGGCCTAACGGGATCATCACTCTCGCTAGTGATCCGGACATAGCACTCCGCGCCGAAAACAAGACAGCCGCACTGGCCCTCGAGGCACTATCCGAAGCCCTAGCGGCTGAGGAGCTAACTGCGCTGCGCTCTATGGTGAATAGGGACAATGTGGTACTCGACAAAAGATCCAAGTCCACCTCCTTTAAACCAGCGGACGAAATAGTCAACTTCCAAGTCCATCCAACGGACCCCAATAAAACAACTTCCATCGGGGCACAGTTAAACCCTGATGACGACGCCGCATTGCGAGAGTTCCTATGAGAGAACTGGGACATTTTCGCCTGGCACCCTTCAGACATGCAAGGAATCCCGCGCAGGCTGGCCGAGCACAGCTTAAATATCCAAGCAGGATTCAAACCTGTCAAACAGGCTCTTCGGCATTTTTCCGAACCTAAGAGACAGGCCATGGGAGAGGAGCTAGCAAAGCTATTGGAGGCCGGATTCATCAGAGATATAAAACATCCGGACTGGCTAGCAAACCTGGTGATGGTACCAAAGAAGGACAAATCCTGGCGCCTGTGTGTTGATTTTAAAGACCTTAATAAGGCTTGCCCAAAGGATCCCTTCCCCCTCCCCCGCATCGATCAAATTATCGACGCTACCGCAGGACACGATTCGTTGTGTTTCCTCGACGCATATTCTGGCTACCATCAAATGAAGATGGCAGAACCAGACCAAGCCGCAACGGCATTTATCACACCATACGGGCCATTCTGCTTCAACACGATGCCCTTCGGGCTCAAAAATGCCGGCACAACATATTAGTGCATGATTCAGACATGTCTGGCAAGCCAGATCGGCAAAACAGTGGAGGCATATGTAGATGATGTGGTCGTCAAAACAAGACATGTTGAATCTCTAGTAGACGACTTGAGGCTCACATATGATAACCTCCGAACATACGACATCAAGCTCAACCCGGCAAAATGCATTTTCGGCGTTCCAGCCGAAAAGCTCTTGGGCTTCATTATATCCGGTAGAGGAATTGAAGCATATCCAGCCAAGATCCGAGCTTTGTCGCAACTGGATATCCCAAAGGACCTCAAACAAATACAAAAGCTAACCGGATGCGTGGCGGCTCTAAGCCGCTTTATCTCCCGCTTGGGAGAAAAGGCCCTACCCCTTTACCGCCTCCTTCGACGCACCGAACACTTCAAATGGACGGATGCAGCCACGGCCGGACTCGACGAAATAAAAGCCATACTGGCAACAAACCCAGTCCTGGCCGTGCCAAACATTGGCGAACCAATGCTATTATACATTGCAGCAACACATCAGGTTGTAAGCGCAGTGCTCGTCGTCGAACGAGAAGAGGACGGACACAAATCCCCCCTTCAAAAGCCGGTCTATTACATGTCCACTGCCCTCACTCCCTGCAAATCACGGTACCCGCATTATCAAAAGATTGCGTACGCGGTATTCATGGCATCTCGGAAGCTACGACACTACTTTCAAGAGTGTTCAATAACAGTAGCCTCAGAAGTACCACTTAACGATATTATAAACAACCGTGACGCAACGGGCCGGATTGCAAAATGGACCATTGAGCTCCTCCAGTTCGACATAACTTATAAGCCACGACGAGCCATCAAGTCGCAAGTCTTGGTCGACTTCGTCGCAGAATGGACGGAGGCCGAACTCCCTAAAGAATACAGCACATATTCAAATTGGATCATGCATTTCGACGGCTCCAAGATGTTGGCCGGACTGGGGGCTAGCGTCGTTTTGACGTCCCGCACAGGAGACACAGTTCAATACGTACTACAAATTATGTACACGGACTCCAACAATGCAGGCGAATATGAGGCCCTTTTACATGGTCTCTGGATGGCAGTATCCACGGGCATCCAACGCCTAGAGGTGCGCAGGGACTCGAACCTCGCAATATCCCAAATAAACGGAGACTTCGATGCCAAGGATCCAAAAATGGCAGCTTACCGTAACGCCGTCCTAAAAATGTCAGCTCGGTTCGAGGAGCTTGAATTTCACCATATAGCCCGGGAAAATAATCAGGCGGCAGATGTCCTGGCATGCATCGGCGCAAAACGCGATGTAGTCCCCCCCCCCCAACATCTTCTTGGAAAGGCTGTTCAAGCCATCCGTTGTATGGGAAGAGGAGCCGAAAAATAACAGCCCGGACCCAACCGCACTGTCCGACACCGAACATTCTGACACAATCGGCGGCTCTGCCAATGAAATAACACCTTCAGACCACGTAATAATGGCCGTCATCGCCCTGTGGACAGAACCATTCCTTGCCTACCTTACTAGGCAGGAACTCCCCGAGGACCAAAATGAGGCACGCTACATAGTGCGGCGATCCAAAGCCTACAGAGTCCACGAGGGAGAGCTTTATAAGAAAAGCCCTACCGGAGTCCTTCAAAGGTGCATCTCCGAAGAGGAGGGGCGAAACCTCCTGGCTGAAATTCATGCCGGACTCGGCGGTCATCACGCTGCAGCCCGGTCCCTTGTAAGCAAGGCCTTCCTTACAGGCTTTTATTGGCCAACGGCCCGGGCAGACGCTCAGGACTTAGTCCAACGATGCACCGGTTGCCAGCTCTTTGCAAACCAAAGCCATATGCCACCCACCGCCCTCCAAACTATCCCCATTACTTGGCCCTTCGCGGTCTGGGGGCTTGATATGGTTGGACCCCTTAAAGGTGGAACCCACAAGCAAAAATACTTACTGGTCATGGTGGATAAGTTCACGAAATGGATAGAAGCCAAGCCTGTTAAGATGGCCGAATCCGGACCGGTGATAGACTTTATATCCGGGGTTGTACACCGTTACGGCGTCCCCCATAGCATCATCATTGATAACGGCATGAACTTCACGACCGACGAGGTACAACTCTGGTGTAAAAACATGGGCATCAAGCTCGATTATGCTTCCGGCTATCACCCACAAACTAACGGCCACGTCGAGCGTGCAAATGGTCTTATCATGAGCGGCATCAAACCCAGATTAGTGCGGTCCCTCAAGGAATCTAACACGCACTGGGTAGAGGAGCTCGACTCCGTACTCTGGGGGCTGCGGACCACGCCGAATTGCACCACCGGATACACACCATTCTTTATGGTGTACGGTGCAGAGGCAGTTTTGCCTTGCGACATAATTCATGACTCACCTCGAGTGCGCATGTACGAAGAAAGAGAAGCCGAGCTCGATCGGCAGGACAGCTTGGACACATTGGAGGAGGAGCGTGAAGTGGCAAAAGCCCGTTCCGCATTTTATCAACAGCAGGCTCGAAGATACCAAAGCAGAGAAGTACAGGCCAAAAATTACAACGTTGGCGAATTAGTTCTACGACTACCGGACAAGAAAAAGGACAAACTCAAGCCCAAGTGGGAAGGTCCCTTCATAATTGACCAAGTCCTGACTGGTGGAGCGTACCGCCTACGGGATGCATCGGATAACCGACTCGAGCCAAACCCATGGAACACAGCCCGTCTCCGAAGATTCTATGCCTAGCGCCGGACTCTGTGTTCATCTCCTTCCTCTATCCATTTTTATGTATTTTCTGTCTTACATTTCTCTTCTTCTTCTTCTTCTTCTTCTTCTCTCTCTCTCTCTTATAGCCTCTAAAGGCCCATAAAGTGATGCGCTATCCGCGCTCATTAAACCTGGGGGCTTCTTTAAACAGAAGCTTATTCATACGGGCTTCATGCCAAACACATGTGTCACACTTCCGCATGTACCTTTTATTCACCATTATATGCATCGATATGACTTAAGTTTTGGCCAAGCTGTGTTGCCTGGCTCCTATGCTTACCTCTATGTTCCGGATTATTTGGCTAGGTGGTAAAGGGAGCACCTCTGTGATGGTTACTGCCGGGTCAGCCGAACGTGTACCTCAGTCTGGGTGAAGCCGAAAGCTAGCGTTCTTAAGGGAATATTCGGTCGGTGAACTAAAGATGATCTTTTTTATTTTTATCTATACGCCCCCAGATGTTTTTCCTGTGTTTCTTTTCGCAGCATGGACATTCACCTTAGGGCATGCCTCCTAGGGAAAGGAACCCATAACGGAACTATTCTCCCTGGAAGATGTTTCTTACTAACATGTAATATAACATAACTAGTCGGGCACTTGTCTGTTCAAGCCCTAATGACCCCTACGCCTGGTCTCCATGCATTCCCCGGTTCCTATATAACCGCATGGGAATTCGGACACACTCCGGACCGTCAGGTCCCGAGGCTGAAGCAAAAAGGTCGGCCATGACAAATGATCTACAATCCGTCTAGAAGGCATTATAAATGTCAATTAAATTACATAGTCATTTTGACTGATTGTATTCCTCTTCAATACCATCTAAGAGGCTGTCTAATTTACAGTCCTGCTGGGAATAATTTGCGGCCAACTTTACTTGGCCGTATACTAAGCTTACAGGGATCTCCTTCCCATCGGGCCCTACAGGACCGACCTCGGCCATGTGGTTGGGTTCAGCCTTTGCGTACCGCGTCTTCACCATGGCCCAGGCCTCCCTAGCGCCTTGACGGTAGGCTGATATCTTCCACAATCGGAAGTGCCGCCGTGCTCCTTTTAGCTTCTCCGCAAGCTCTCCAAGACCTTCGGGCATGGAGACGGATGGCCACAGGGCCTGGGCGACGCCTTGCATCGCCTGCCGAACTTGATCGAGCAGTTGCGAGAGCTCGGGAAGAAGGTCACCCGTAGAACCGGGCATCTCCTCTGCAGGACGACCTGTTAGCACACCTACAGACATTGCTCTGTTAGTCGACTTCCTTGCCGAACTTTCTTTCAAAGGTTCGTTCAAGCACTTACTAAATATGCCGCGCCGAAGCCGCTGATTCTCCTTCACGGAGTCTGACAGCTGGGCACGAACATCTTTCAGCTCGATGCCCAGCTTGGTGTTGGCATCTTGGAGATCGTTCTTCTCCCGCCTCACCTTTGTCAGCACCTTCTCACCAGCCTTTAGCTGGCGTAGGAGGTGTTGCCTTTCCGGATTCAATTCGGCGCCATCTACAATTTCATTTGTCAGATTCGCACCCATGTCGTGCCTCGCAAAATACTTATCTTTCGAAGTGTATATTACTAGAGGGGGTCTCCTTCGGCTCCCCTGCCGTGGCTAGTGCGGCCTCAAGATGGGCTTTGCACTCTTCCAGCTCCTTGGACAGTAGGGAATTCTTTTCTGTAAGAACCTGCATAACAAATGATCCTTAAATCAGTTATTCTAACTGTTTCAAGTCTCGAGGGCTACTGGTATATATATATATATAATTACCAGAATTTTCTTACCCGTATGTCTTTTACATACTGCTCCGTGGCTCTGGCTAGACCATTTTGAGCGCCACGGAGGTATGCATCTCCCGAGTTGAAGGCATCTAACGCCCCTTGGGAGAAACAAGCGTCGCGAAGCATTGTCCAGCGATGCCTGTCGTTCATGGCACTCTCCACCTCAGAGTTGGTGGCAGACAACCCGTCCACATCCTCCGTCGGAGGAGCGTCTGGCGCGCACCTTGCGTTCGCCTCCGCCTCCGGACCAGGCTTTAGAGCCTGGCTGGTGGAGGCGCGATTGGCAGCCTCTCCGGATATAGTCTGGCGAGGTCTCTTTGTCCTGAAAAGAGCGAGAGTGTCAATGTGCCTCGAAGGTATAACACCTGGGATAAGGGGGGGGCATACCTTTGCGCTGATGCCTCGGTACGGACTACACTTCTTGTCTGCCCGCGGGGCCCTACGGCCCCTCGTTGGCTTGTCACCATAGGTTCGGCCTTCCGCCTTAAAAACCTCCCCTGCAAGTTCGGTTGTAATCAGGAAACTGAAAACATGAGTGGGCGAACACCTATTCGGGGTACTGGGACTTCGATCTCAGGTACCTGGGGGGTCAGGATTAGCCCTAGGTAATCGGCCGTGATGGCCACCAAGGCGTTGTCCTTGCTCAATTGATGGAACACTCCATCAATCAGCTCCACGGATATGTCCAGATCCTCTTGAGGGGCCGGGTCGAGGGACCGTCCTGGGTCCTCCGGTTGTGGAGGAGGGCTGCTTATTTCCTTAACAGCCTGGCGCAGTTCCTGCGTTGAAGTCGTCAGACTGAATATTTAACAATGGGAGTACAAAACGGATGGACAAATAAATACGGTCTCTTACCCAGCTTGGGGGATTGTGCATGGAGAATCCACCCTGAGGGTTGACGCGGAGAAATTCCTCCTCTTCTCCCTTATACAAAGTGGACAAGATCTTTAGTAGAGCGGCAGCTGAATCCGGCCCCTTACGGCCGTAGCGGGTGGCGTCGTCCTCCCCGTTGAAGTCCCACATGGGGTGGCTTCTATACTGAAGCGGCTGTACCCCTCGCATAATGCATTCGGCCATAACCCCGATCATGGTTAGTCCGGAATGGGCTAACAATATTATTCGGCCCATCAGGGAAATGATGTCCCTGTCACTTTCCCTCTGAGGGCTCCGTGGGCGCCAGCTTAGGTGCTTCTTTAAGGGAGCACTGTTGAATTCAGGGAGGCCGATCCGGACAGGATCCGGCAGCGAGACGTCTTCTATATAAAACCATTCCGAGGGCCAGTCTTCGAATGCCTTCTTTGGGGTTCCGGACAGATATCCGGTCCCGGTGATGCGCCACACTTCGGCTCCGCCCACTTGATACATTGACCCCTTCTTGGAACGGGGCACGAGGCAGAATAGCTCCTTCCACAGTCCAAAAGGAGCTTCAACACCCAAGAACAACTCGCAGAGGGCTACAAAGCCCGCGATATGCAATACTAAGGCAGGCGTGAGATTATGTAGCTGGAGGCCGTCAAACTCCAGCAGCCCCCGGAGAAATGGATGGATTGGAAATCCAAGCCCCCTTATTAACTAAGGGACGAGGCACACCCGCTCTCCTTTGGAGGGATTAGGGGCATTCTCTGCTTGCTCTCTGCCGTTGTAGACGGCAAGACTGGCTCGAACCGGGACCATATAGGCCGGGGGGAGAAATCCCTTGGTCTAGAGCGTCACTAGCTCGCTATGTGGGATGGAACATCTCTCCCAATATCCAGGCTTAGGGCTGGAAGGGCGAGGGGAGGAGTTGCGACGGCTGGCCATGGTGGAATGGACCTTTGTCGGATGCGCTCTGATGAACACTCGCGGAGGGGAGAAGGTGTGGATTGGATGTAAATCCTCGTCCCCTTAAATAGGGCAGCTCATTTACGTGGCTAGGGGTGCGAATGTAAAAACACTCAGACTTTTCATATTCGTTTGACACGTGGGAAGCGGACATTATTGGGCATAGAAGCCAAGGAGCGCAACATCTACAAGAAACCGGACTTTATTCAACAGGTACACGGAATTTGCAGGAGAACCCACCTTGCAATGCCGAAGACAATCTACGCGCCGGACTCATGCTTGATCAAGGATATGAACGGGATATTCACGATATGAGAGGTTATCTTGTAGATCAAGCGTTTCGTGGTCCACTGCATGGATAGGATCCGCGAAGCAACGCCTGAGTTGAGAAACGTGGAAGACATCGTGAACTCTGGAAAAATGTGAAGGTAGTTCCAATTGGTAGGCAACTTCTCCTCGTTTGGCAAGAATGCGAAAGGGTCCAATGTAACGAGGAGCCAATTTGCCTTTGATACCAAAATGATGGGTTCCCTTTAACGGAGTAACCCGAAGGTAAGCCTTCTCGCCGACTTCATAAGTCACGAGCTTATGTTTATGATCATATTGGCTACGTTAGCATAGGTAACCTTAGCTGCGGAGCCAGTCATCCGCGTCGAGGGGCTCGACGGAATGATTGAACTTTGGTGGGTACAACTTGATGAATTCATTGATTGACACCAAGTCATTTCGCTGATGGCGTGCAGTGTTCTACTCAATCTGCTCCAGCAAGCGGTTAGTCTCACGCTTGTTTCTTTCTGCCTCCAGCATCACTTCGGCCAGAGAAGGCGGGTGAGGCAGATTTTCACCCCTAACTGCACTGGCTTCCCCCTACTTCGGGGCAGCAGGGTTGTTGAGGGTGTTGACCATCCTAGGAGAAAACAAGACAACGGTTTAGATAAGGATGGCACAAACTTAGCAAGGAAGTGCAGAATGTAATGGATGACATGGAATGCTAAGATGTTCATTGCACGACATGGTAATATAGAAACTGCCATATATATACCATTGGTCATACACACCGTACATAGTTTAGTACAAGCCCAGGCTAGAGTACAACTACGGTGAAAGACATTACATCTCATCGAAGGCATTCCAAGCTCCTATACATTATTTTTCTACACCTCCGGAGCGTGATACACACCAAGTTGTATCCCACAGGTCACGCAGGACTGTGGAGAATACAACTATTACCATACTAATGAAACTACTACTAGCTCAAACGGCTCCGTAGTAATCCTCAGAGAAGTCTCCACCAAATCCTGGAAGTGGAACATGATCATCTGGGAACAGACGGTCCTGCGGAGCCTGCGGACCATAGGGACCCGGATGTGGCCTCGGTCCGACAAGTGGTGGCAGACGGGGACCACGAGGAGGGGTGATGCCTCCTACATCGCGCCACTCCATACAATCTGGCAATCCAGACCGTACAGGGTACAAGTCCCTCATGTCCATGTATCCTGCCTGCACCGCAGGTGCAAACCGAGTCAAAGTGGCCCAATGATCAGAACGAGTGTGGAAAAGCTCCATACGCAAGGCCCGATTTTTGCGGTCCTTATCCTCGAGCATCTTGGCAGTGGTGCGGAGTAGTGACTCCTCATGTGAAGAGTCATAGTACAAATCCTGATAGTACCCCTGTGCTCCAGGAAGTGAGGCTGGCATGTAACAGAAATCGGTGTTCTGTAGCAAGGCAGTCCTGGCTCGAATGATAGTCATCATTGAATAGGCTACATCCTGAACAGACATCTCAATAGTGACCCCAAGTCCATAGGAACAGTGAAGGGGCTCAGTGGCTCTAGGATAAGAGGGATATATCCTGACGGTACAGAGGTACTGGCTCTGGTTGAAGTCTCTGAACTGCTCCTCGACGGTATATTCCAGATACCACCGATAGCCTGACTCGACCATCACTCGAACCAACATGGCCGTGTGGACGGGGACATCGAGGCACCGGGTCAGATGAACCACTTGGTTTTGCGAACGGGTGGCCATCTGAAAGCACAGAATAATGCAAATGCATTCGAATTTTCTAGGAGAAATCAGACAGCATAACGGCTGTAAATGCTCAGAAAAAGATTTGAGACATCCACTACAGTTTGCAATACCACTCAACAACATCATATCAAGGTTCTAATTCAACTGGCAACATGCTAAAAATAGTAGAAACTGTACTGAGGCTGGTAACAAAATTCCTATAAGCTACTACGGATTAGTAACACGTGAACCTGATAGAAGAAGAGAGCCTAGTCCTTAACCCACGTTGAAAGTGAAGAGAATGACTCAGATAAGAGGGCATAAGGTAAAGGAGTAAAAAGAGCCTTACGTTCCCTCCCACAATCAATTCCCCTACATATGACTAAAGCATTTCTAGACTCGACATTGACCAGTTTGGCTCAACGAACCTATAGGCAGTCTGACTCTGATGCCAACGCTGTTAGGACCCCGATTCCAAGTCACATCGATCTAGCCGGTTACACCTCATATCACATTGCGGCCTCACGAACGGTATCCCCACGGGTATCGCCTTACCATGACCCGGGACCGTTTGCGCCTTTTGGCTCACGTATATGATAGTGTCGCTAGCATCCATATGACAGAGAACCCGGGCCGACATGGCTAGTCGTGAACCCAAAGCGGCACAGACCTATGGAGACAGGCATACATGAATCACATCAAGCATGTCGGTCACCAGCATGTGAATCCGGGATGTAGCACTGGGCTAACAGGACTCCAGGGAACCCGGGCTGTAGCAGGCTAGGCAGGACTCTGGAAGTCACCGTGTGACATTTCCCCGAAGGGACAGACATAGGAACGAAGTGAAACACATGCCGGCCAGTCAAGTGTCCTGAGTAGTAGTGCTAGGTTAGCAGGACTCCGGTGAACCGGGCTGTAGCAGACTACTATGGCTCGAGGAGCACTAGACTACATTTCCCCATAAGAAAGGCTGCCAAGGATAAACAACTAGATTGTCGGATCCCACACATATCAAGCATTTCAATCATACACACAATATGCTCGATATGTGCAAATACAACATGGCATCACAACAAAACTCTACAACTCAAGTACTTTATTTAAAGGCTCCAGAGAGCCATACATAACATGTTCATACAGGTAGGGGTCACATGACCTGACACTCAAGTCATACAAGCATACAAGCACATGCGGAAGCAAATAGTCTGAGTACAGACACTAGTAGAAAGAAGGCTTCTCGAAGCCTGTCTATCTACATAGGGCCCTCCATGGCCAGGATCACCACCTGGGTGGCAAGTCACTCATCGACGTCGAGGTCTACATAAAACCCATCGGAGGGGGCGGTGTTGTCGTCTGAAAACAGTAATTAAGCAAACATGAGTGCAAAGGTACTCAGCAAGTCTTACATCAGAACCTACTATACATGCTCATTCTCAAGAAGGTGGTGGAGTTATTGCAGCAAGCCAGCTTTGACTCTTGGCTAAGCTATCCTACGAGACACCACTAGTAAAATAGTTTTCGCACACGAGTCCACTAATCACCAACACAATACTCCACCAGGGATCCGCCCTCGTCATCGTACGAGAGGGTCGTCCTCGGTACTCACACTTATCTTGAGTCTTTTAGTAGTATCCATTAACTTGTCTATGAACTGTATTGGCAACCAAGTAGTCCTTTACCGCGGACGCGACTATTCGAATAGATGATGTTAACCCTGCAAGGGTGTACTTCTTCATACACGCTCTCACCACTTAACGTCGTTTACACGACATGTACTCGGCAACCTTCAAGCGGAAGCCCAACGAGGGTGTCGGCCACGGCCTACCTAAACACTCAAGTCTCTAGTCCAGGTTTATCGCCTATCCAGGTTCCATCCACAGGGAGTCCGGCCGAGGTTTCCACATACGGCCCCGAACAATGTGAACAGGGTTCTCGAGACACCAAACGGGTGACTCGGTACACCGTGCCACGGTGTATCTACCGCATCATAGCCCACACCTAGGGTCAGCGCTACGCATGGCCGCCAACACATAACCTACAAACACCAGAAACTAATTGCAACTCCTGGACAGAGTACTAGGGTGATTAAGAAGCCGAGAGGGTCCATTGGTTTCGGGCCCATCGTATGGTAGTAGCTGATTCTTAAATCACACATACAGATCTCAGTTCTTACGGACGGCCTCAATGAAACAACCCACCATGTACTCCTACATGGCCTCTCATCGATACCTTTACCAAATCATGTTCAACACATTCCTCACATTACCGACATAATCATTTCACTCTAGCCCATCACCCAGATGAACCAGACCTGACACAACTCTAAGCATAGCAGGCATAACAAGGTAGGAAACACATACATGGCTCAATCAACTCCTACACATGCTAGTGGGTTTCATCTAGTTACTGTGGCAATGACAGGTCATGCAGAGGATAAGGGTTCAACTACTGCAGCACACAACAGTTTGAAACGTTGTTGTCTTAATACAGTAAATGAGAGCAGAGGCGAGAACATGGGATTGTATCGATATGATCAATGGGGCTGCTTGCCTGATGGAGTAGTAGTAGGGTACTGCCCTTTAGTTGGATACTCGGAGATATCCTCGGAGGCAGAACCTACCACGAAGGACACATAGAACTTAATCAACACATGGCAATATGCAACAATATGATGCATGCTATGACATGGCAAAATTATGTGTCCTGCCTAATGCAATGTGAAACAAGTTGAAATGGGTTCATTTGAATCAAAGATTCAAATGAAAGTTAAACTTCTTATGCATAATAAGTGTATTAGCTTGTTTCATCTAAACAGCAAGGTTAAAGTGTTTTTTCATGCATGAAACCATTACAAATGCATAGATTGAATTTTTCTGATCATTTTTCATATAAAAATTGTTTGATTTGGAGCTTTGGTTGATATTCTATGATTTTAGAAGTTTAGGCTATTTTTTTGAATTTCCTATATGAAAATAAATCTAGAAATTAAATAATTGCGTTAGCATTTCGTCATTGTGACGTCAGCGAGTCAAAGGCGCCAGGGGCCAGTCAAACCTGACCAGTGGGGCCCACTGGTCAGTGACTCTGTGCACTAACTACGTTTAGTTAGTCTAATTAACTAGGCAGGGCCCACTAGTCAGTGACTATACTAGTTAAACTAACCTAGTTAATTAGCACTAACAAAGTAATTAATCGGGCGGGGCCCGCATGTCAGTGAGACAGAGGGGGAAGTCAACCTGACTCGGTGGGGTCAAACCTCGCCGGTCAGCGGTCAGCGCCTACCGGCGTTTAGCCGCCGGCGAGGCCAGACGCGGTGGCGTGGTGCGGGATTTGCCCACAGGGCACCATTTGCTGCGCGGAGAGCAGCTACGGGCAGCTGGTGCTCGCCTGCATCCAGCCGTGGTGATGGCGTGGCCGGGAAGTGGCCGGAGCATCGCCGGCGACGAGCTTGGCGGAGGCCGAAGCTCGGGTCAGCTCGTGCGCGTGGCTGAAGTGGCCTAGGCGACGTGGCGAAAGCACCTACATCATCTATGCCGCGCGGGGAGTGTGACGGTCACAAGCCTGTGACCAAATGGTCACCGGAGCATCGCCGGCGACGTGGTCAGGCGGCAGCGCGTTCGGGCACAAGAGGCGCTGCGTCTATGGTGTTCAAGGGGAGAAACGAAAAGCACGGGGAGGTTCAGCAGCTCACAGGGAAGCCGCAGGGAGGGTCAGCGATCTCGGGGAGGGCTCGATGCGGTCAGAATGGCAACGGCGATCTCGGGCGGCCCGAGGTTGAAGACGACGGCGACGGCGACGTTGCAGGGGCTCCGGCATCGTGCAGCTTGGCTAGTCGACGTAGTCGACCACGGCGAACCGTCCGGACTCGGTGAGAGGGTGCAGGGACGGCGTTGGACGCGGCGGCGACGGTGACGTCTCGGGCATCGTAGGGGAGGGCGAGAGAGGGAACCAGAGAGAGAGCGAGTGTGTCTGGGAGCTCGGGAGAGAGGTGGGGCTGCGTCCCAGGGAGACAGCTCGACGAGGGGAGCGGCGAGGCGGCGGGCAGCTGCATGGCACGCATGTTATGCTCGTCGTCGAACAGCTGCTTGCCTGTGCTGGCGAGTGCAAGCAGCTCGCTGGCACAGGAGGTGGGCTGGGCCAGTAGGTGGGCCTGCTAGGTGGGCTTCCAGGTAAGTCCTCTGTTCCTTTTTGTTTTCTCTTTTTTTATTTGCTCTGCTCTGTGTATTGAACTGATTAAAATACCATTCCATTTCTAAAAATCCTGGAAATATTCAGAGGCACATTTGAGAATATTCTCAACTGCCTAATAATACTTCCAAGAGTATTTGAGCACTTTAAAATATTTATAGTATTTAAAATGCCCAAATTCAAATACTTATGGCTTGTTCAAAAATCCAGAATGGCTCCATAATTTGCAAGACTATTTTTGGCAGAGGTTTAAACCAGAACCAAAAATGGTGGGCTTTTATGAAGGGCATTTTGGGTTCATTGAAATTCCAATTGTTGGAAATTAGCATTTTCAGGGGGGGTGTTGGGGTTGATTAGGCCCCATTTCAAGTTTAAAATAATATAAACATGATTCACAAGTTCATCCAATCCTAATGCATGACTAAAAGCAGGGATGTGACAGATTTTACAGTTTTTCGTAGTTTAGATCGAGTCTGTTCTTCATACCTACAGTCCACGAAAAAGCCAAAAAAAATTAGGGTTAGTTCATCATATCCGAACCAATCTGAGCCTGTGCATAATCTTTTCTGTATTTGCTTTGTTGAATTTGCGGTTGCATCGTTGTGTCAAGTTGCTGGTCTTAGCATCTAGTTCTTTAGAGTTTCGAGTTCTGTTCATAGGTTGTCACGACGCCGCTGCCATATTCACCACCACATATCCACCATCAATCCGAGTCCATATATGCCACCACATATCCGCCAGATTCATCGCCGCCACCAGTCCGAGATTCCACCAGATTCATCTCCGCCACCAGTCCTAGTCCGAGTCCAGTCATTGTTGCATTGTTTTCGACTACCGGATCATGTGATGCTTTGAGTCATGACAGAATAGGATTCCTGGAAAATTCTGGCTAGGCAGTTTTTACACCATTTGTAGACTTTTTTGAAAAAAATTTGTTGCAGAGCAAAAAAAAGAGGAAAAAAAGTGCAAAAAAAAATTAGAGCGTGCTCCTCCCTTGTTTATGTGCATCATCGTGATTTTGTTAGTGTTCTAGGCTCGCGTCTCTAGCACGGTCTAGCCTAGGACCAGCACAGTACCATCGTTGAGCGTTTATTCAACTTTGCATCTCTGAATTGATTATTGCTGACCCTTTTTGCTACCATATTATAAGCCTTCCTAGCTCCACATACATCTACGTCGTGCGTTTGACTCTCCCTGGTAATCGTTCTATCCATGCTTTGAGAGTTTTGACTACGACGGTTGCCGATCACCGCCTGCTGCTGGGTAAGAACTGGTAAGAATTTGAGATTTGCTTGGTGGATTTGTGACATCCACCACCACCTCTTGTTAGTAGTCTATAGGATCATATTCTTGTGTGTTTCTATTTCTGCTAACCATGGCAGGATCACAAGCAGACGAGACTGACTGGGAGAACATGACGAATAAGGAGTTGCATGATACATTTTAGCAAATGATGAGTGGACAGGTGCAAGATGTGCTAAACAGATTTGAAGAGGCCATGGAGAAGATAGCTGGCATGGAGAAGACGTTCGAAACAAAGCTCGATAACAAGTTTAATGAATTGCTCGCGCGTCTTCCACCACCACCACCGGCTGCCCCTAACGCACCTCTACAACAACAACAACAACAACAACAACAACGTCGGTTTCCAAATCAAGTGGGACAAGCACATCGCGTTCCCATTGACCCTGGGCAAAATTTTGGTGCCGCTGTTGATGCTTCTGCCGCTCCTGCTGCTACTGCAGAGGTGGAGGACCATTACGAGGATGAGGTTGACCAAAATCAGAACTACGTGCAACCACCAGCACCACCACAACCAGGTCGTCCTCACGCATATCATCGCAACGGTAGGGCTGCACCACCACCTGAGGTACATGACGATCTTCCTAAACTAAAATTGAATATTTCACCATTTGAGGGTAGATATGTTCCTGATATATATCTTACTTGGGAGTTAGAAACTGAACAACAATTTACATGTTTACAATATCCTGAAGAGAGACGTGTTCCTGCTGCTGTTTGTGCTTTCACTAGCTTTGCATGTGTTTGGTGTTCTGAACATTGTAGATTATATCCTATTCCAGCTACTTGGGCTGCTTTGAAAACTACTATGCGTACTCGTTGGGTTCCACCATATTATCAACGTGAATTACTTCAAAAATTGCAGCGCTTAAGACAAGGAAATTTTTTTGTAGAAGAATATTATCAGGAATTACAAACTGGCATGATTAGATGTGGTATTATTGAGGAGAATGAAGCTATGCTTGCACGTTTTATGGGTGGATTAAATAGAGAGATTCAGACCATTCTAGAGTATAAGGAATATACTAATATCGCTCGTTTATTCCATCTTGCTTGTGAAGCTGAACGTGAGTGCAGGATCGACACGCATTGGCGTGAACTAACTTTTCTGCAGGTCGATCTTCATCATGGACACCACGTGCATCCTCTACTTCCACTCCACCAGCACCTCCATCAGGTGCCACCTCCAGCCGTGATACAAGAAAGCAGGAACAACCACCACTATCTGCCAAGAGCAGACCTGCCGGGCCTGTGTAGAGCTCTTCTTCCATGGCATCAACAGGGCACACAAGTGATATTATTGTTGTAAGGGAAGAGGACATTTTGCGAGAGAATGCCAATCTCAGTGCGTGATGATTGCTACTGAGGATGGTGGGTATGAGTCCGCTAGTGGCTATGATGAGGAGACTTTGGCTCTTATTACACATGAAGAACACGGTGGAGAGGATTCTGATCATGAGACGCAATACATGGCTGCTGAAGATGCTGACAGGTATGAATGTTTAGTTGCTCAACGTGTTTTGAGTGTGCAGGTTACACAAGCTGAGCAAAATTAGAGGCATAATTTGTTCCATACAAAGGGAGTTGTGAAGGAACGTTCTGTTTGCGTCATCATAGATGGAGGGAGCTGCAACAACTTGGCTAGCATGGAGATGGTGGAGAAGCTATCTCTCACCACAAGACCACATCCACATCCTTACTACATCCAATGGTTCAACAACAGTGGCAAGGTTAAGGTAACACGTACTGTTCATGTGCATTTTAGTATCTCTACATATGTTGATTATGTTGATTGTGATGTGGTACCTATGCAAGCATGTTCCTTATTACTTGGTAGACCATGGCAATTTGATAAAAATTCTATACACCATGGTAGAAACAATTAGTATACTCTTGTTCATAAGGATAAAAATATTACTTTGCTTCCTATGACTCCTGAATCCATTTTGAAAGATGATATAAATAGAGCTAATAAAGGAAAACAGGAGAAAAATAGGAGTGAAAATCAGATTGTGGCAAAAGAATTTGAGCAACAAATGAAACCTAATAATAAACCATCTAGTGTTGCTTCTGAAATTAAATTGAAAAGTGCATGTTTACTTGCCACCAAATCTGATATTGATGATCTAGATTTTAGCAAATATGTTTGCTATGCTTTTGTTTGCAAAGAGACATTATTTTTATTCGAGGACGTGCCTTCCTCTTTGCCTCCTGCTATCACTAACATTTTGCAGGAGTTCGCTAACGTCTTTCCACAAGACGTGCCACCGGGATTACCACCTATTCGAGTTATTGAGCATCAAATTGACTTAATTCCCGGTGCATCATTACCCAACCGTGCACCATACCGTACCAATCCAGAGGAGACGAAGGAGATTATACATCAAGTACAAGAACTTGTCGACAAATGTTATATATGAATCCCTTAGTCCTTGTGTTGTTCCTATCATTTTAGTGCTGAAAAAGGATGGTACGTCTCGTATGTGCGTCGATATATTCGTTATCATCATCCTATTCCTAGGCTAGATGATATGCTTGATGAATTGAGTGGCTCTAAAATATTTTCCAAAGTTGATTTCCGTAGTGGATACCACCAAATTTGTATGTAACTGGGAGATGAATGGAGAACAGCATTTAAAACTAAGTTTGGATTATATGAGTGGTTAGTCATGCCTTTTGGGTTAACTAATGCACCTAGTACTTTCATGAGGTTAACGAACGAAGTTTTACGTGCTTTCATTGGACGATTTGTGGTAGTTTACTTTGATGACATATTGATTTATGGCAAATCTTTGGAGGAACATTTGGAATATTTACATGCTATTTTTATTGCTCTACGTGATGCACGTTTGTTTGGTAACCTTGGAAAGTGCACCTTTTGCATCGACCGAGTATCTTTTCTTGGCTATGTTGTTACTCCATAGGGAATTGAAGTTGATAAAGCCAAGATTGAAGCTATTGAGAGTTGGCCGCAGCCCAAAACGGTCACACAAGTGAGGAGTTTCCTTGGCCTCGCTGGTTTCTATAGGCATTTTGTGAGAGATTTCAGCACCATTGCTGCACCTCTCAATGAGCTTACAAAGAAGGATGTGCCTTTTGTTTAGGGTACCGCACAGGAAGAAGCCTTCACGGTATTGAAAGATAAGTTGACACATGCTCCTTTACTCCAACTTCCTGATTTTAATAAGACTTTTGAGCTTGAATGTGATGCTAGTGGAATTGGATTAGGAGGTGTGTTATTACAAGATGGCAAACATGTTGCATACTTTTCTGCAAAATTGAGTGGGCCTAGTCTGAACTATTCTACTTATGATAAAGAATTATATGCTCTTGTTCGGACCTTAGAAACATGGCAACATTATTTATGGCCAAAGGAATTTGTTATACATTCTGATCATGAATCTTTGAAACACATTAAAAGTCAAGCAAAACTGATACGTAGACATGCTAAATGGGTTGAATTCATTGAGACTTTCCCTTATGTCATTAAACACAAGAAGGGTAAAGAAAATGTTATTGCTGATGCATTGTCTCATTGTCTCATTGCAGAATTGTAAGGAAGGGATAACATGGAACAAATTCGTTCTTAATGATGGATTTGTGCTTCGTGCTAACAAGCTATGCATTCCAGCTAGCTCCGTTTGTCCTTTGTTGTTGCAGGAGGCGCATGGAGGAGGATTAATGGGACACTGTGGCGTCAAGAAGACAGAGGATATACTTGCTACACATTTCTTTTGGCCCAAGATGAGATGAGATGTTGAGCATTTTGTTGCTCGCTGCACTACATGTGAAAAAGCTAAGTCACGACTCAATCCTCATGGTTTATATATGCCTTTGCTTGTACCTAGTGTTCCTTGGGAGGATATATCTATGGACTTTGTTTTAGGTTTACCTCAAACAAAGAAGGGGAGGGATAGCATATTTTTTGTCGTGGATAGGTTCTCGAAAATGGCACACTTTATACCATGTCATAAAAGCGATGATGCTATTAATGTTGCTGATTTGTTCTTTCGTGAATTTATTCGCTTGCATGGTGTGCCAAATACTATTGTTTTAGATCGTGATACTAAATTTCTTAGCCACTTTTGGAGATGTTTATGGGCTAAGTTGGGGACTAAACTACTTTATAGTACTACTTGTCACCCCCAAACTCATGGACAAACTAAAGTAGTCAATAGAACATTGTCTACTATGCTTAGGGCTGTTTTGAAGAATAACAAGAAAATGTGGGAAGAATGCTTGCCTCATATTGAATTTGCTTATAATCGTTCATTGCATTCTACTACTAAGATGTGCCCTTTTGAAATTGTGTATGGTTTCCTACCTCGTGCACCTATTGATTTGTTGCCTCTTCCATCTTCGGAGAAGGTTAATTTTGATGCTAAAGAACATGCTGAATTGATTTTAAAAATGCATGAGTTAACTAAGGAAAACATTGACGTATGAATGCTAAATATAAACTTGCTGGAGATAAGGGTAGACAACATGTTGTGTTTGCACCTGGAGATCTTGTTTGGTTACATTTGTGTAAGGATAGATTTCCTAATTTGCGCAAATCAAAGCTAATGCCACGTGCTGGTGGTCCTTTTAAGGTGTTAGAGAAAATAAATGATAATGCATATAAACTTGAGCTGCCTGCAGATTTTGGGGTTAATCCCACTTTTAACATTGCAGATTTGAAGCCTTATTTGGGTGAGGACGATGAACTTTCGTCGAGGACGACTTCATTTCAAGAAGAGGATGATGATGAGGACATCAATACCATTGTTACACCCACAACCCCTGCTGCTATACATACTGGATCAATTACTAGAGCTAGCGCACGCCAATTGAATTATCAGGTACTTTCGTTTCTTGGTAACGATTCTAATGTTCATGAGAATATGATGCTGCCTAAATTGGATACATTTGTTTTGCTTACAAATGAAGGGCCTAGCTTGGACAAGAAAGATGAACCTTGGAACAAGTTCAAGCATGGAGATGATGGCATGCGCAAGGGGATCCAGAACGGAGTTACAAGTCATGATTTCAGGACATTGAAGCCACCATAAGGAGTGCATGAATCCTTGGACGAAATATACAAGATGCCACTTCATAAATTTAGTCCAGAGACTATTTTAGGTGCTGCGTCACCTTATTATTGGGCCAGGCCCATGTATTTTCGAAATACTTAAGTATAGGTTGTTTTTAGAGTCCGTATGTGTGGGGAAACAAGAGTTAGGGTTGGTTTCGGACCCCTCCTCTAAGGGCCACGAAATCCCCCCCTCTTCCTCCATATATACAGCCCTTAGGGCATCGTTTAGACTTCGGGTTTTGTTTAGATTAAAAGTTCGCCATAGCTGCAATTTCGCGTACTTCGTTTGTGTCCAACGACCAGACCAAGCGTCACAGAACCCCACCTTGATCAATAAATCTTTCATCTTATATTCGCAATATCCATATTGCAATCTCAGTTTCTTGCTTGTTCTTCGTTTGCTCGCAGGAAACAGACCCTCGTGGTCAGGTTGATCGTGCTCCAGCGTGATCAATAACCCCTCGGAAGTTGGTTTAGCGATTGCTAAGGCGCGACGTCTCGCACGTTCATAGTCGGATCGTCAAGATCGACTCCCACAGAAACGATAGCCACCATCTCATCAAAACATCGGGACACCTTTGCCTCTATCACCATGTAGGAGTACATGGTGAGTTGTCTCATTCAAACCGTCCTCAAGAACTGAGTTCTGTGTTTGTGATCCATGAACAACTACTACCACACACTGGGCTCTAGGCACTCCAAGCTCTCTCGACTTATTAATCAACCTGATCTTTGTCCAGGAGTTGTAACTAGTTTCTGGTGTTTGTAGGATATGTGTTGGGGGCCGTGCATAGCGCTGAACCTAAGGGTGGGCTATGATGCGGTAGAGACACGAGGCACGGTGTATCGGGACGCCCGTTTGGTGCCTCGAGAACCCTGCTCTCATCGTTTGGTACCGTGAGCGAAACCCCGGCCGGATCTCCTTCCGAATGGAATCCTAATAGGCGATAAACCTGGACTAGAGACTTGTGTGGTTAGTCAGGTCGTGGCCGACACCCTCACCAAGCTTTCGCTTGAAGGTTGCCGAGATACATGATGTGTACATGGCAGTAAGTAGCGAGAGCGTGTGTGAAGAAGTACACCCCTGCAGGGTTAACATCATCTATTCGAATAGCCATGTCTGCGGTAAAGGACTTTTGGGTTGCCTGTACAGTTCATAGACAAGTGAAGTGGATACTCTAAAATGCGCAAGATAAGCATGAGTGCTATGGATGGCATTCTCGTTGGGAGACGGGAGCGGATCCATAGTGGTGTATTGATTGGTGAATATGTGGACTCGTGTGCGCCACCTCAAAAGAGTTACTTGCAGTCGTAGTTCAAGATAGCCACTGAGTCAAAGCTGGCTTGCTGCAGTTAAACTCCACCACCCCCTTTGTTGATAATGATGCATATGTAGTTAGTTCTGATGTACGTCTTGCTGGGTACATTTGTACTCATGTTTGCTTAATTTGTGTTTTGCAGAGAGACTTCAGTCTCGCTAGTAGTTCCGTGTGGATTTCGATGTTTAGCTTAATACCTTAGGTACGATCTTGTGCCCTCAGCAGGATATAGTAGATAGTCAGGCTTCTCAGCCTTTTTCATTTGTAGATATGTGTGCTTAGACATGTTAAGCTTCCGCATGTGCTATTGCTTGTATGACTTGATTACTGGGTCATGAGACCCATATTTGTAATATCTAACTCTTCGGAGTCTTATGAATAAATACTTTAAGTCGTAGAGTTTTGTTGTGATGCCATGTTGTATTTACACATATCGAGCATATTGTGTGTATGATTGAAATGCTTGGCATGTGTGGGATCCGACAACCTAGTTGTCTATCCTTAGTAGCCTCTCTTATGGGGAAATGTAGTCTAGTGCTTCCACTGAGCCATGGTAGTCTACTATAGCCTAGTTTACCGGAGTCCTGTTAGCCCAGTTGTTACTGCTCTGGAACACTTAGACTGGCTGACATGTGTCCTTCATTCCTGTGTCTGTCCCTTCGGGGAAATGTCACACGTTGTTCCTTTAAGTCCTTGTAGCTTGCTACGACTTGGGTTCATACGTTGATGACCGACACGTTCATTGCTGGGTCAGGTATGCCTGTCCCTGTAAGTTAGTGCCACTTTGGGTTTACGACTAGTCATATCGGCCCGGGTTCCCTGTCATATGGATGCAAGCGACACTATCATATACGTGAGCCAAAAGACGCAAACGGTCCCAGGCCAGGTAAGGTGGCACCCATGGGAATACCGTGTGTGAGGCCGCAAAGTGATATGATGTGTTACATGCTAGATCAGTGTGACTTAGGATCGGGTCCTAACAACTTTGGTATCAGAGCTTGACTGCATGTAGGATTACCAAGCCAAACTGGTCGAAGTCGAGTCTAGAAATACTTTAGTTATATAAGGGAATTGATTGTGGAAGGGAATGTAAGGCTCTTTTTACTCCTTTACCTTATGCCTTCTCATCCGAGTCATCTTATCTTTCCTACGGGGTTAAGGAACTAGTCTTTCTCTCCTTTCTATTAGGATCATATGTTACAAATCCATAGACTTATAGGAATGATGAATTCAAGTCTCGGTTCAGCTCCTACTACTTCCGTGTGTTCATAGATGGCCTCAGAACCTTGATATTGTGATGTTGAGCGGTTATGCCACCATGACGAGCATTTGCAGCCGTTATGTTGTCCGAGTCATCCCAGGTTTCTAAATAGTCTGATGCATTTGCAAATCCCTTCTTTCCGTTCTCGATGTCCCTTTGGGCCAGTTCAACCACACTAATCGATGAGTTGAGGTACTCTATTGCCTCGACATATATGTTGGAGCTATTGTTATGACCCTAGGTGTCTTAGGGAGTCACCTAGTAATCTAGCCATGTTATGTGTTCCCAGTGTGATAATTCTGGCCGTCATTCTTGAAAGCATCCTATGATGCCATTTAGTTAGTAGGCATTCTATTTCTGGGTTTTGAACCCAAGATTCACTCTACTCATTCATGTTGATAGCGTTTGCTAGTTCCTTTAGGATATTAGTAACCTTTGTGATAATCCTTGAGGTCCGCGGTATATTCTTCTTCCAAATACCATGAACTGCATATGGCAGAAGTTCTTTTGAACCAAAAGATCGCAACCAAAGTGCTCTTGATGAGTTCTCCGTTATATTGTGAATCTGCCAGTTCTACCATTCTGCATGGGTTATCCGGAAGAGATGTTGAGCTTTGCTCGACATACTAATCTATGCATCCATAACTCAGAAAGATATAGGTTCATTTGAGTTATCCCTCTTTAGTTGTATTCCGACCATCATCTATCAGCTGATAGTCAAGAGTATGTGTGCAATCGTGTTCATCGATGCCTATTATTCCTATAGTTCATCAAGCCATTCTATTTTGGAATGACTAGGAGAAACAAACTCCAGTACCTTATCCATTTCTAGGATTGGGTCAAAGTAGTTGTATTCCACAGATCAAATGACAAACCAGCTTTTAGTCTCTTCTACACTGGAGTATTGCCCACTTTATGTCAAGAATGTCATAGGAATTGCACAACCTCTTATGAATTCTTGGTGCAGTGATACTTCTCGCCATCATTATTCTTTCCTCGGTCCCGTGTTGTCGCAACCAGAATGCCGACAAGTGAATCGTGATGTGTGAAATCAATACTCCTAGCAACCTCGTTGCCGGGTAGCTAATGGACAAGAATTTCATTCTTAGCGTGTTGGTTATTGAATTATCATTCTAAGATTGATCGTGTTACCTAGTCCATTTTCCCTGGTGCACTATTCGATCAAGAGTTAGGATGGTGTCAATCCTTGCTCATGTGATCACATCATCTTGCCTGAAAAGCTAGATTGTTCTCAAGCATAGTAACATATCGGTGGCTCATGATTTTCTGAATTTCTTCTCGGAAGTATCATCAGGTTGACCCCTGACCATTATATTGAGCTCATGATCAAGTTGGTTTCCAATAAACCACTCTTTCTCCAAGAATCTGTGTTGGATACCCTGAGCTAGTTGGTTAAGCCAAACAACAACTTGGAGAGTTGGAAGATAAAAGCTTGCCTGACTTAGTTCATTTAAAGGGATATCTTTTGTATGTGTGTTGAAGAAAGATGATATCTTCATCAATTGGTGCTCGTATCAGTTCTTGGATCTATTGTCTTTTCAACACTTTGATTGGAGTGTGGGCTGTCGTCAAATCAAATCAGAACCAATGATGTTCATAATATTGTCTTACTCGTGGTTGTTTCCTCGAGCATACACCATTATATCTTTGGGTCTGACAATGCTATCACCGTGTTCACTTAATTGTGGAATTCCATCTATGTGGAAACTTGGATGAATTGTTGTTGAACCCATCAACAATACTTTTATCTTCTCCATAATTCATGTTGAACATTAAGCTAGTGTTGGAAACTTTTGAAAGCATTTCTTCATGCTAGCTCATGAAGCATATGTTTGGATGAAAGAAGTGACTTTCTCTAATTCATGTGCATATGATGCAAGTTGCCGTCATGAATTTGAGAAAGCTTGTTTTTGCTTCCTCTGGAATCATCCCAAGTCAGCCATGCATGTGCGAAGTATTCTATGGTGTGATAGACTAATCATCTTCACTCCATATGTATTCCCTAGCACACCAAACCACTGATCGAATTGTTCAAGGAGAAGAACCTCCTGCTTAAGAGCTAACTCAGGCTTATAAAAGGTCTTTGATATCCTTGTTGATGGTTCCCCACCTGAACTCAATAGTGTTCTATTATAAGACTTCTACATGGTCATGCTTGTCTTGGATAGTGTGTTCACATGTATGTAGCAGAACCAGCTCATGTTTTGGAGCTTGCTATCGTAGTTCATTTCCTGAGAATCTCGCAACGTCATCTCGTTGGTTTGTATTGCAAACTTTCTTTTTGGGCATGTTGAGTCTGAAGTATCCTATTACCAATCAGATCTGAATCTCGGGCAGATATGATGGTTGGAACATGCCCAACAATTGCATTTTGTTCCCAGGTTGCACCGCCATTGTGCCAGTTTCCCATGGGCTGCCCTTCTCAGAAGTTGTTGTCCAAGATCATCTTCAAAAGTGTACTTACCATGGGTCCCATCCATTTCCGATGATAGGAAAAAATCATCCATTGCGTTGTCTTCAACAAGGTAGTCCACATCATCCATTCTAGTCGAAGTATGCCATTCTTCCGAACTCCTTCAAGTAATCAATTGCAAATTGCCTTAGTCTCATATGAAGAGTTTCAGTGATCTATGTATCAAAAGTATTCTTTTTGCCACATAAGGGAATAATTCTACGAGTCACCTCCCCCGAGGTGTCCTGTTTTGGAATCATGGCAATTACCTCTACTTTGAAACGATGCACCATCCTATTTTAGCGTGGAATTGTTGCCTACCAAATTAAGCCTTCGCCATTTGTTCTCCCATCCCTCTCGATGTGTGTTTTGTGTCTCAACTCAAGAGTTGTTTCTACGTCTCATTCTGTGAGTTGATCTTGTGATCATTGATGATCCATCCTTGTGGAGTTATCTTTCTCTATAGTCGTCGTGTTGGATGAATCTCTCGAAAGAAAAGACGCCAAGATCAATTTGAGGCAATGGATCAACATCTTCGAGAAGGGTAATTGGATCATGAAGATCGTGTTAGCTTTGTGTTCCCTCTGTCTTCTTACCTCACATCTTGAATCTCGGGATGAGATTCTTGTTTAGTGGGGGTGAGCTGTCACAGCCCTAGCATAGCCTTTGCCTGTCCTTGCTTGATCATCATGTCTAAATTTCATTTAAATATGAAATGGGGGTTGAACAAACCCTAGCATCAAATTAAACCAAATAGGCTCAAGTAAAATCTTTTTCAATGAAACCAAAATGCCCTTCAAAGATGTTCATATTTTATGGAACAAGGTGAAAACCTAAACCAAAAATGGTGGACATTTTTCCAGGACATAAATGGGCTTTGAATTAATCCAATATGTATTTGAATTGGAGCTTTCAAATTCTATAAATATTTTTACTAGCTCCAAATTTTTTGAAAACTTGGCGAGGGCCTCTAAAATAATTTAGTTAGTGCCCATAAAAGGTTTCAGGATTTTATCAAATGGTTTAGTGCCTAAACTAAATCATAACAAATGACAAAAAAGAAAAACAGAAACAAAATAGGGAAAGGCAGAGAGAGAGAGAGAGAGAGAGAGAGAGAGAGAGAGAGTTACCTGGGCCGGCCTACCTGTTCTGGCACTATAGCGGCCCAACCCACTCGCTCTTCCAATCATCCCCGTCCTCACACCAGGAGGACAGGGGTGTGTGGTCTCTGCGCGCACCCACGCGCTGGCCACCTCCTTCCTGCCTGGCTGCCCCCTCGTCGCCCTGGAAGCCTCCATGCGTGCCACACACCCCTTGGATCCCTTCGGCCTCTCCCTCGCGCCCCTCCCCCTCCTCTGCTCTCTCTCCCATGACCAACCCCGAGCACCCGAGAGCGCTGACGAGCACCACCGTGGCCATCGTCCACCACTCGTCTCGCCGATGCATCCACAAGATCCGCCACATATTATTCTTTGTCTCCAGCGATCCACGCAACGCTGGATGCACCGCAGCGACGTTTCTGCCTCGTCTTTAACCTCGGGCACCCGAGGTCGCCTCTAGTCGATTTGGCGCCTCCAGGACCTCCCCGGGATCGCTGACATCCTCCTCGGCACCGCCATGAGCCCCTTCTCCCAACCCCTCTCTCCCCTCTGTCGATTTCCTCCTCTAGCCCCATTGGCCACCCCGGCCGAAGCTCGCCGCCATGGCTAGAGCCCACCTCCGCCGCGTCTGAGAGCGTCACCGTGCTTAGCACGTTTGCAGGAGCACCTAGCACCCCACTGCTCGACCTGCCATGCATCACAACCCCGGTTCCAAGCGTAACCAAGCTCTGGCCCCCGCCAAGCTTGCTACTGCCGTCACCACAGGCTACCATAGCCCCCCTGCTTGCTCCATTAGATGTGCGTGAGCTCCAGCTAGCCGTAGAGACCAACCTCGGCTCAAACCGCAGCCTATAGGAGAAACTTGAGCCACCCCAGTGCGTCTTCACCGCGTTTTTTGTCGTCGTCGGCGAAACTCCGGCGAGCCGACATGGCACACTTAGTTAACACTAATGGCGCCATTAGCTAATCACTGTGGCACTTACATATGGGCCCCACACCCTTAATTAACCACAATTTATTTCCTATTTAGCTCTAACTAATCATAGTGGCCCCACATGTCAGGGTTGACGCTGCTGACGTGGCCCTTGACCGACCCCACCCGCTAGTGACCCAAACCAGCAGTGTGACACTGACAAGTGGGTCCCATTGGTCAGGTTTGACCCTGGTCAGCACTGTTGACTTGCTGACGCAGGCATGACGTAGTGCTGACACAATAAGTCATTTTCTGGATTAAAAATAATTTAGGAAATTCCAGAAATTGTTTAAAACTTCTAAAAATCATTGAAAATAATCTATAGCTCAGAATGAAATAAGTTATATATGAAAAAATATCAGAAAAATCCAATCTCTTCATATGTACCATTTCATGCATGTTTAAACAACTTAACCTTGCTGTTTAGTTCAAAACATGATAATGCACTGTATGAATTCATAATTTGACTTTGAAATTTAACCTTGGGTTCAAAATAACTCAAACCCTTCTAGTTCTAGTTGCATTAGCTCAAATCACAACATATTTCCATGTCATTATCATGCATCATAATTGTTGCATTGCATTGATTGTGTTCTTCCTTGTTTGCTGGTAATTATCCCCTCTGAGTAGACAATGTTCCGACGATGAGATCAATGGCACCGATGAAGAGCTATACTATCTTCAGAAGTGCCAGGCAAGCAAAAACCCCTTGTTCATTCCGATACAATCCCGCTCTCTCGCTTTTTCTCTCTTTTACTGCATTAGGACAACAACGCTTCAACTATTACATGATGCGGTAGTTGAACCCCTTTTCCTCTACATGACCTATCATTGCCAGAGTAAATAGATGAAACCCACTAGCATGAGTAGGAGTTGTTTGAGCCCTGATGTGCCTAATCATACATGCTTGTTTTTCATGCCTACTACTGCTTAGAGCTGAGTCAGGTCTGATTCATCGAGGATGAATTGGAATGGTGATGAACATGTCCTACTGTGTGTGAGCTAAGTGTGTGAACACAATTTGGTAAAGGTAGCGGTGAGAGGCCATGCAGGAGTACATGGTGGGTTGTCTCATTGAAACCGTCCTCAGGAACTGAGTTCTATGTTTGTGATCCATGAACAGCTAATACCACATATTGGGCTTCGAGCACTCGCTCTCTCAACTTATTAATCAACCTGATCTCTGTCCAGGAGTTGCAACTAGTTTCTGGTGTTGTAGGATATGTGTTGGGGGCCGTGCATAGCGCTGACCCTAGGGGTGGGCTATGATGCGGTAGAGACACGAGGCATGGTGTACCGGGATGCCCATTTGGTGCCTCGGGAACCCTGCTCTCATCGTTTGGGGCCGTGAGCGAAACCCCGACCGGATCTCCTTGCGAATGGAACCCGAATAGGTGATAAACCTGGACTAGAGACTTGTGTGGTTAGTCAGGTCATGGCTGACACCCTCGCCGGGATTCCACTTGAAGGTTGCCGAGATACATGACGTGTACATGGCGGTAAGTGGCGAGAGCGTGTGTGAAGAAGTACACCCCTGCAGGGTTAACATCATCTATTCGAATAGCCGTGTCCACGGTAAAGGACTTCTGGGTTGCCTGTACAGTTCATAGACAAGTGAAAGTGGATACTCTAAAATGTGCAAGATAAGCGTGGGTGCTATGGATGGCGTTCTCGTAGGGAGACGGGAGCAGATCCATAGTGGTGTATTTGGTGAATATGTGGACTCGTGTGCGCCACCTCAAAAGAGTTACTTTCAGTCGTAGTTCAGGATAGACACCGAGTCAAAGCTGGCGTGCTGCAGTTATACTCCACCACCCCCTTTGTTGATAATGATGCATATGTAGTTAGTTCTGATGTATGTCTTGCTGGGTACATTTGTACTCACGTTTGCTTAATTTATGTTTTGCAGAGAGACTTCAGTCTCGCTAGTAGTTCCGCATGGACTACGACGTTTAGCTTAATACCTCAGCTACGATCTTGTGCCCCCGGGAGGATCTGGTAGATAGTCAGGCTTCTCAGCCTTTTTCATTTGTAGATGTTTGTGCTCAGACATGTTAAGCTTCCGCATGTGCTATTGCTTGTATGACTTGAATGCTGGGTCATGGGACCCATGTTTGTAATATCTAACTCTTCGGAGTCTTATGAATAAATACTTTAAGTCATAGAGTTTTGTTGTGATGCCATGTTGTATTTACACATATCGAGCATATTGTGTGTATGATTGAAATGCTTGGTATGTGTGGGATCCGACAATCTAGTTGTCTATCCTTGGTAGCCTCTCTTATGGGGAAATGTAGTCTAGTGCTTCCACTGAGCCATGGTAGTCTGCTACAGCCCAGTTTATCGGAGTCCTCTTAGCCCAGTTGCTACTGCTCCGAAACACTTAGACTGGCCGGCATGTGTCCTTCTTCGTTCTTGTGTCTGTCCCTTCGGGGAATGTCATGTGTTGTTCCTTTAAGTCCTTGTAGCTTGCTACGACTTGGGTTCATACGTTGATGACCGACACGTTCTTTGTTGGGTCATGTATGCATGTCCCTGTAAGTTAGTGCCACTTTGGGTTTACGACTAGTCATGTCGGCCCGGGTTCCCTATCATATGGATGCTAGAGACACTATCATATACATGAGCCAAAAGGCGCAAACGGTCCCGGGCCAGGTAAGGTGGCACCCGTGGGAATACCGTGCGTGAGGCCGCAAAGTCATATGATGTGTTACATGATAGATCAGTGTGACTTAGGATCGGGGTCCTGACAACACGAGAGAAAACAAGAGAAACGCTCAAGAACAAGTCCAATCACACATCCACTAGACCAACAAGCACAAAAGTTCCACAAGCTACATGAACAATCAAAGAGAAACAAGATACATGGTAGAGTTCATCCCAAATCCTATGAAGCAGATGAGGGCTTGATGATCTAGATAGATCCTTCCATGGATGGGGGCTTTATCCACTAGGGATATTCTCCAATGGAGGTCTTGTACTCCAATGGAGTCTTCTCTCTCAAGAGGAATCCCACAAGGGGAGGTACATGAGCGAAGCTCTAATATCTATATCTATTCATAGCTCCCTCCCTAAATGGAGGAGGAAGGGGGAGTATATATAGGTCCAAGGGATGAAGGGGTAAGTAGGGACAAGATGGGGATACAAGCGCCAAGCCCAACAACCACGCACAGGGGGCCCCGTGTGCACGGGGTATCCAAAGACCCAACGCATGTGCCCGTGTGCATGGGGTCTGGGAGGCCCATGGGCACGGGGGTCCCGTGGGCACGGTACACGCCCGTGCGCACGAGGTCACCTGGGAGCTGCGGCCTTCTTCTTGGCACTTCCTGCTCTGCTTCCATGCTTCCCTCTTGGATGGTGTAGGTGTTCTCTTCTTCTTGGACTCCTCCTCGATGAATGTGTAGCTCCGTTCACACCTATGTATGCACACGAAAGAGGGGTCAAGTAGTATACTACCCTTGAAAGGTACAAGTGGACACGTGTAAAGGAGATGATTCACCTTTGTATGTATGAAGTAGATGTGGCACGTGTCACTTACCAAATGGACTCTTGACATGGTGATGTCCATCGGATGCTCCACATCAGGTACGTAAGAACACAAAGCATCTCCGTTTGAGGTAGTAGCCATGTCTCAAGTGGGTCAAAGGGAAGTTCAACAAGGAGAGAGTTAACCTCGTTCTTGACAGTTCTCGCACGGGCTCTTGTCATTGGTCCAAGTGGTGTCGTGGGAGATGTAGGTAGATCCATGGGGATGACATTGGGATGCTCCGCATCATCTCCCCTCCCTTGGGAAAGATCCGACCTTGGATCAAAATCCTCATCACCATGGTAGGGAGAGAGATCTTTGACGTTGAAGATGTCGCTCACGGAGTACTTATCGCGTGGAATGTCGATCTTGTAGGCGTTGTTATTGAAACATTTAAGCACCTTGAAGGGTCCATCCGCTCGTGGTCGAAGTTTGCACTTGCGTTCGTTGGGGAAGCGGTCCTTGCGAAGGTGTAGCCACACAAGATCTCCAATGTTGAATACCACGGGGTGCTTGTTTATGTTGTGCTTAGTCGCAAGTCGTTGCACTTGTCGCTCGATTGTCTGCCTTGTATCTTCATGCACCGTCTTGAGATGGTTCACACGTGCACTTGTGTCCATATTTATGCGCTCTTGTAGTGGTAGAGGTAGAATGTCCAAATGGGACAATGGGTTGAATCCATAGACGACCTCGAAGGTGGACTTGCCGGTAGTTGAGTGTCTTGCGCGGTTGTAGGCGAACTCGGCGATAGGTAGACACTCCTCCCATTCATTGATGTTCTTCTTGATTAGCATGCGAAGGAAAGCGGAGAGTGTGCGGTTGTTAACCTCCGTTTGGCCGTCGGTTTGAGGATGGTAAGCCGTGGAGAAGAGTAGCTTGATTCCGAGCTTGGTGCATAGGGTCTTCCAAAAGTAGCTGAGGAACTTGACGTCGCGGTCCGAGACAATCGTCTTTGGCACTCCATGAAGACGCAATATTTCCCTACAAAAGATATTGGCAACATGTGAAGCATCGTCTATCTTGTTGCAAGGAAAGAAATGTGCCATCTTAGAGAATCGGTCCACAACAACAAATACCGAATCCTTTCCATTTCGAGTTCTAGGCAATCCAGGTACAAAATCCATGCTAATGTCTTCCCATGGTTTATATGGAATTGGGAGAGGCATGTAAAGGCCACGGGATTGAGCTTTAGACTTAGCTTTGCAACATGTAGAGCATCAGTTGGTGAAGCGGTTGACGTCGCAAAACATCTTATGCCAATAATAGTTCTTGGAGAGCGTGGCAAAAGTCTTGTCATGTCCAAAATGTCCCATTAGTCCTCCTCCATGAGATTCCTGCAAAAGCAACAAATGAAGGGAAGAATCGGGGATGCAAAGTTTGTTAGCTCTCATAAGATATCCATCTTTGATGTAATAGCATTCCCAAGATGTATGCGTCAAACACTTGGCATAAGGAATAGCAAAAGTGGGATCATGCGCATACAAGTCTTTTATGTGCGCAAAGCCAATGACATCCAATTCAAGTTGAGTAACAAGCATGCATATGCGGAACAGAGCGTCTACCACAACATTTTCCTTACCTTTGATGTACTTGATGACATAAGGAAAAGACTCAATGAATTCACTCCATTTAGCATGACGCTTATTCAACTTAGTTTGACCCTTAAGGTATTTAAGCGTTTCATGATCGATATGAATGACAAATTCATGAGGGTGAAGATAATGTTCCCATTCATGCAAAACTCATACTAAAGCATATAACTCTTTGTCATAGATGGGGTAATTGAGTTGCGCTCCGGAAAGTAACTCACTAAAGTAAGCAATGGAGCGCTTCTCTTGCGTTAACACACCTCCTATGCCATTACCACTAGCATCGCAATGAATCTCAAAGGGTTTCTCAAAGTTTGGTAAAGCAAGCACGGGAGCATGAGTAAGCAAATTCTTAAGCTCATTGAATGCGGTGTCTTGCGATGGTCCCCAACAAAGGGTGCATTCTTCTTGCTCAAAGCATGCAAAGGTGAAGAAATGGTGCTAAAGTCCTTCACAAATCTACGGTAGAAACTAGCTAAACCAAGGAAGCTACGCACTTGTTGCAAGTTGGTTGGTTGTGGCCAAGTTTTAATAGCATTTATTTTAGAGTCATCAACATGAACACCATAAGAGGAAACAACAAAACCCAAGAAAATGAGCTTATCAATGCCAAAAAGGCATTTTCCATATTAGCATAGAGACGCTCTTTTCGAAGAGTTTGCAAAACGGTTCTAACATGGGTGACATGATCTTTAAGAGATTTGCTATAAACAAAGATATCATCGAAGTAGACCACAACAAACTCACCAGTGTAAGGGCGAAACACATAGTTCATAAGACGCATGAAAGTGCCCGGTACTTCCGATAAACCCATAAGCATGACTAACCCCTCATACAAGCAAAACTTTGTTTTGAAAGCCGTTTTCCATTCATCGCCCTCTTGTATGCGGATTTGATAGTAACCACTTTTAAGATCAATTTTGGAAAATATAGTGGCACCACTAAGTTCATCAAGCATATCATCAAGGCATGGAATGGTATACCTATGTCGAACGGTGATAACATTGATGGGTCTACAATCGGAACACATGCGAAAGCTACCGTCCCTTTTTGGCACAAGAATGACCGGAACGGCGCAAGGACTCAAACTTTCACGCACATGTCCATGGTCTATGAGATGTTTTACTTGCCTTGTATTTCTTTGGTTTCTTCAGGGTTGACGCGGTACGGAGTTTTGTTCAGAAGTGGTGATCCGGGGATGAGGTCGATGCGGTGCTCGATGCCTCATAATGGAGGTAGTCCTGGAGGTAGCTCGTCGGGGGAAACATCTTGGAATTCCTGCAAAAGAGAAGACAACACTAAAGGTAGATCGTGAGAGTTATTAGATTTTGGTGCCTCGTTCTTGCACAAAAGGACATAGTGTAGTACACTTGATGGGTTCGCACACTTCTCTTATCTCACTTTTGGTGGAAAATAGAACTAAGTTCTTCTTTTCGCTCATTGTGGAGGCACTCGATTTGGGCTTGTGGCGCTCACTCTCTTTTGGGTGGTTCGCTCTCTCACTATTCTCTCCATGTTGGGTGGCTTGCTTGTCGGTGATCACTTGGCTTGGAGACATAGGGTGAAGTCCGTACTCCTTTCCTTTCATCTTGAAGATTTAGTGGTTCATTCGTCCGTTGTGGATGACACCTCTATCAAATTTCCATGGGCATCCAAGAAGAATGTGCCAAATGGTCATTGGAACGACATCACACTCCAAAGTGTCTTCGTAGGCACCAATTTTGAAGGAGACTTGTACTCGATGCTTGACTTGGATAGTGCCGGAGTCGCTAAGCCATTGAACTTTGTAGGGATGTGGGTGCTTCGTCTTGGGCAATTGGAGCTTGGAGCAAAGTTCTTCACTTGCGAGGTTATGACAACTCTCACCATCGATGATGATCTTGACGGACCTTCCATTCATGCCGTCCTTGGTATGAAAGATATGGCATCTTTGGTGGTCTTCTTGGTGATGTTGAAGAGTCAATACCTTGGAGACAACTAGAGCGGGACTTGAATCTTCATCGCAAAAGACTTGTTCCTCTTCATCGTTCACTTGCCGGTGCATGGCGACTTTCTCAAGTACTTCCATTTCTCCTTCGCTCATGGAGTCGTATGTACCATCGTCGTTGAGGATCATGGTTCTCTTGTTGGTACACTCAAAGGACTTGTGGCCTCGGCCTCCGCATGTGAGGCATTTGAAGGAACTTGTCTTGACGGCCTCATCGGTTGGGGTAGATGATGATGAAGCTCTCGGCTTGAAGTTGCTCGTTGTAGGAGGATGACTTGGGGTTGACGAAGATTTCTTGTAACTCGACTTGTCGATGTTGCTTGTAGAAGGATTTGTTGATGTAGAACATGTTGGAGTCGTTGAAGCTTGGGTGTTGGAGAAGCCGTATGACTTGGATGAGAACTTGGCATACTTGAAGTCTTCTTGCACTTGACGTTCCACTTTGGTAGCTTGATGCACTAGCTCGAAGAGGTTTGAGTATGGTTGGAAGTCGGCGATCTTCTTGATAGGATGATTGAGTCCATTCAAGAAATGTGCCATAGTTTGCTCATCATCTTCCGTGACATTGGCTCGTATCATTTCAATCTCCATTTCCTTGTAGTACTCTTCAATGCTCCTGGTTCCTTTCTTGAGTAGTTGGAGTTTCTTGAAGAGGTCGGGTTGTAGTAGGTGGGCACGAAGTGTGCTCGCACGACATCCTTCATTTGTGCCAAAGTAGTGATGGATGGTTCACCTATTGCCTCACGGCGCTCAATGACTTGTTCCCACCAAATGAGGACATAGTCTTGGAACTCAAGGGATGCCATCGAGATCTTCTTCTCTTCGTCATAGTTGTGCAAACGGAAGATTTTGTTGACCTTCAATGCCCATGAAAGGTACTCTTCGGGATCATTGCTTCCATTGAACTTGGGCATGGTGAACTTTAGCTTGCCGTAGCATTGCTCTTCATTGTGTTTGGGATGGGGATGATGGCGTCCTTGTCGAGGAGGATCGTCTCTCACAATTTGCTCTTGCTGTGGAGGATTTCCATTGTTTTCTTTTTCTTGGCGAGCTTGTGGAGGAACCTTGACCAAAGTTGAAGGTGGATCAATGATCACTCCAATGTGGAACAAGGAAATAGCACAATTGATACCAATTCTTGTCGGTTTCTCACACCTACACAAGTAAAAGCTTAAGGTGGAGCTTGGTTAGGATGGTGGCACAAAATTTGTGCAATTGTTAGTGAGCTTCAATAATGTTGGAAAAGATTCGCAAGTTTGCAATGCAACAAGTAGACCAAGCAAAATAAGGTACACGGAAACACACACGCAAAGAGATAAGTGGGGTCGTGCAACCAAGGATGAGCCAAAATGTGGAATCCATGAAAATGCTCTTGTTGCACAACTTTAGAGAGACGCTAGCACGATTGAACCAAAGGCGGATACGAAGACTTGTGCACAACCTACTTAAGCAAAAATGCAACGACTTCTATCCCAAGTATGCTCTATGTATGGTGTTTCGATGATATGATCCAAGATGATCTAGTATGACAATCTTAATGTTGTATGATGCTATGGTTCTTGCTTAAAAGCTCTTTGCTTATCTTTCCCTTTTTGCATTAAAGCTTGTTTGGCTCTTTGTTGTTTGAGCTCTTTTCTCATGCAATGCTTCATGAACCAAGATAGCAATTGTGTATGCGATGACAACCTTGTGACACAAGAGATGATACCAAGATATGCACCAATGATATGTATGTATGCTATGGGAAGTATGATCATTAATGTGCACAAGTCACGTTGCCGGCAATACTCAAAGGCTAGTATCAATGGGTAAGCGATGCAAAAAGTAAGGCTATGGGGTTATCAATACAATTGCAAGAATGTATGATGATATCACGATACCAAGATGAGGTTACCATTGATGACGAGTCCTTTGCGAAGATGAGCGTTGGTGATGTCGATGTCGAACGGTTCCTAGTTAGCCGAAACACCCTAGGAAATGATGAACCACAACTCAAAGAGTCAAATCCAAAGTCAAAATGGTAGTATCGAAGTTGGCAATGCGAAAGTGAGATTCTTTGCAGAAAGAGGTGGTTGTATGCGGGTGATATTGTGGAGGGCCTAGGCAAAGATGCCAAAATGACAAAAGTTTGAAGGTGTCAAATTGTGTTGGAACCTATCTATGTGGATGGGGAATGTCAATAGCTACTAAACGAGCTAAAGAACGTGAAAATCAGACGCCGGATGTGGAAGTTATGGTCAAAACTGTCAATCAACCGTGGCTGAAACTGGGAGGGGCAGAAGTACCGCTTGGGATGACGGTTGTACCGCTCCTGGAGCTCAGCGGTAGTACCGCTTGGAGTGGGCGGAACTACCGCTGGTGTCGGGACGAAATTGTGTCGGAAATGGATGATTTTGGGGCTAAAATTGGATGGAAAGTGGTGAAACTTGGGAAGATCCTAGATCCACTCAAAACCAAGCAAATCCGCGGATCAAATCCAACAGAACTTCATCACACCAACAAATCACAAAAAACAATTGGTGCTATTTTTGTGGGGAATTTCCGAATTAGAAACAAAATCAACTAAAACAAGGCTAGAAACACAACGGGGAGGCTCCTAAATCATGATCAACGTGGCTCTGATACCAAGATGGTGTAGGGTGGAACCCTAGATGGCCGATCTTTCATGAAAGGAGCGTATCCCATGAAGAACACAAAGAGCACGAGGGGGAACACGAGGGTAAACACGAGAGAATCACTCAAACCAACAAGAACGATCACTCATGTGCTAGATCCTCGAAACACAAAGAGATACACGATCCAAATCCAACAAGGGTTGATACAAAGGGTAGCCAGTTCTTCTCCGTGAGTAGGTCTTGAATCCACAAGGGGATCTTCTCATAAAGGGGTCTTGAATCCAAGTGGATCTTCTCCGAAGAGGGGTCGCGGTCTCTCTCAAGGAGTAGATCGAATATGGATGAGCGAAGCTCTATCTCACAAATGAGCTAACACAATGCTAACCCTCGCTAGGATGAGGTGGGGAAGTATATATAGTTGAAGAACATGAAGGGGTAAGTTGGGGGATACATGGGGTGAAATCCCTGTCGCTGCGCACAGGCAGGGCGGTTGTACCGGTCATGGGGGGCGGTCGTACCGCTGGGAGCTCAGGTACTAGTTCCTGGAGGTGTTTCTAGATGTGCCCAGCGGTTGTACCGGTGCCTGGCATGGTTATACTGGTCAGGTGGCTGTTGCAGGGATAAACCGGTGCTGTACCGGCCTTGCACTGCTTGATGTCCGAAGCTTGACCGGTAGTTGACCGGTGGTCGAGCGGTTGTACCGCCCGGTCGGTAGTTGGGCGGTGCATGGGCAGTTGTTCTGGGCCTTCTGAGCTGGGAAGATCTTCTTCATGCTCTTGATGTCCATCTTGCACCGTAACTTCTCCTTTGTCGCTTACATGGTACCTAAGCACACAAAGCATCTCCGTTTGAGGTAGTAGCCATGTCTCAAGTGGGTCAAAGGGAAGTTCAACAAGGAGAGAGTTAACCTCGTTCTTGATGGTTCTCGCACGGGCTCTTGTCATTGGTCCAAGCGGTGTCGTGGGAGATGTAGGTAGGTCCATGGGGATGACCTTGGGATGCTCCGCATCACCGGGGGTCTCCAGACTCTTTTTTTTTGAAACCTACTCAGGCAAGGAAACACGAAACGGAAATTAGATGGATCTCGAAAACAAACCTAATATGAAATGAACTCGGATTGGTGGTGGATATATGGTGGTAGGTTATGGCAGCGGTGTTTGTATATGGCAGCGATGGTGGTAGCGGTGGTGGTATATGGATACAAATTGGTGGTGGTATATGGATACGGATTGTTGGTGGTATATGGATACATATCAGTGGCGGATAAGCGGTGGCGGTAGATGGCGGGGGCGATGATGATGGTGCAGCGGCGGCGTGACAACTTATGACCAGAATTCGAAACTCTAACCTAAGACCAGCAACTAGACACGACGAGGCAACCGCAAATTCAACAAATTAAAAACCCTAAAAAGATTATGCAAAGGCTCAGATTGGTTTGGATATGATGAACTAACCCTAAATTTTTTGTAGCTTTTTCATGGACTGTAGATATGAAGAACAGACTCGATCTAAACTACGAAAAACAGTACTCACCAAGTAACCTGAAGCTCTGATAACACTTGATAGAGGCAAAGGTGTCCTGATGTTTCGATGAGATGGTGGATGTCATTTTCTGTGGGAGTCGACCTTGACAATCCGAGTACGAACACGCGAGACGCCGCGCCTTAGCAATCGCTAGACCAACTTCTGAGGGGTTATTGACCACACCGGAGCATGATCAACCTGACCACGAGGGTCAGTTTCCTGCGAGCAAACGAAGAACAAGCTAGAAATTGAGATTGCAATCTGGATATGGCAAATATAAGATGAACGCTTTATTAATCAAGGTGGGGTTCTATGACGCCTTGGTCTGGTCGTTGAACACAAACGAAGTACGCGAAGTTGCAGCTATGGCGAACTTTTAATCTAAACAAAACCCAAAGTCTAAACGATGCCCTAAGGGCTGTATATATGGAGGAGAGAGGGGGAAATTTCGTGGCCCTTGGAGGAGGGGTCTGAAACCAACCCTAACTCTTGTTTCCCTACACATAAGGACTCTAAATACAGCCTATAATCAAGTATTTCGAAATTACATGGCATGGCCCAAAAATAAGGTGATGCAGCACCTAGGATAGCCTCTGGATGAAATTTATGAAGTGGCATCTTGTATATTTCATCCAAGGCTTCATGCACTCATAATGGTGGCTTCAAACTCCTGGAATCATCACTTGTAACTCCGTTCTTGTTCCCCTTGTGCATGCCATCATCTCCATGCTTCAACTTGCTCCAAGGTTCATCTTTCTTGTCCAAACTAGGCCCTTCATTTGTAAGCAAAACAAATGTATCCAATTTAGGCAACATCATATTCTCATGAAAATTAGAATCGTTACCAAGAAACGGAAGTACCTGGTAATTTAATTGGCGTGCGTGAGCTCTAGTAATTGGTCCAGTATGTATAGCAGTAGGGATTGTGGGTGTACCAATGGTATTTATGTCCTCATCAGTTGTTGAGGCCAAAATCACTATTATGACCCTCAAGTAAAGGATTAGCATGATTTGACCTCATATGGAATTTTTATTCAGATCTGACCTTTTTTCATGACGCCAACGTACCCGACGTTTGCGTTGCATGGGAAATGATATGGTCTATGGCATCTGGCACTAACCTTTCCTCCAGGAGCCTTGGTGTCTCCGTCTGGATAAAACTACATGGGCTAAGGGAAAACTGATAGGGGCAAAGTGTCCCGTCTATCGATGAAATGGTAACTATCATTTCAGTGGAGTAGACTTTAACTATCTGACCACGATTGTACAAAGATGTCATGCCTTAGCAATCGCTAAACCAACTCCAAGAGGTTATTGACTACACCGGAGCATGGTTAAACTAACCATGAGGGTATATTTCCTTCACGCAAAGAAAGAACAAGCAAGGAGTTGATATTGCAATCCTGATATTGTGAATATAAGAGGAAAGATTTATTGATGAAAGTGGGGTTCTATGACGTCTTGGTCTGCTCGTTGAACACAAACAAAGGACGCGAGTTGCAAACTTCAATCTAAATTAATCCCAATTCTAAAATGATGCCCTAAGGGCTGTATTTATAGAGATACCGAGGGGGATTTCATCCACCCTTAGCAAGGTGGGACTTAATTATGTCCAAAGTCATTTTCCCTGTTAATACGGACTCTAAAAACAGCATACTAAGTGTGTTTCAAAACTACATGGGACTGGCCAAGCAATAAGGTGGCGCAACACCTATATTAACATATGGACTAAATTTATAAAAGATCATCTTGTATATTTCATTCGTGTCCTTGTATGTCATCGTCATGGCCCCGAAGTGCTGAAAACTCCAGTAGAAGCTATGTTCTTGATACCCTAGCACGCTCCATCATCTCCATGCTTCTTCATGCTCCAACGTTCATCCTTCTTGTCCATGATGGATGATAGAGGCGAAGGTGTCCCCATGTTTCAATGAGATAGATATCGTTTTCTGTGGGAGTCGACTTCGACGATCCGACTACAAACATGCCAAGATGTCGCGCCTTAGCAATCGCTAAACCAACTTCTGAGGGTTATTGACCACGCTGGAGCACGATCAACCAGACCACGAGGGTCTATTTCCTACGAGCAAACGAAGAACAAGCAAGAAACTGAGATTGCAATCTGTATATTGTGAATAAAAGAGGAAAGCTTTATTAATGAAGGTGGGGTTATGTGACGTCTTGGTCTGGTCGTTGGACACAAATGAAGTACGCGAAGTTGCAGCTATGGCGAACTTTTAATCTAAACAAAACCCGAAGTCTAAACGATGCCCTAAGGGCTGTATATATGGAGGAGAGAGAGGGGATTTCGTGGCCCTTGGAGGAGGGGTCCGAAACCAACCCTAACTCTTGTTTCCCCACACATACAGACTCTAAATACAACCTATAATCAAGTATTTCAAAATTACATGGGCCTGGCCCAAAAATAAGGTGAGGCACCACCTAGGATAGCCTCTGGACGAAATTTATGAAGTTGCATCTTGTATATTTCGTCCAAGGCTTCATGCAATCATTATGGTGGCTTCAAAGTCCCCGAATCGTCACTTGTAACTCCGTTCTTGTTTCCCTTGCGCACGCCATCATCTCCATGCTTGAACTTGCTCCAAGGTTCATCTTTCTTTTCCAAGCTAAGCCCTTCATTTGTAAGAAAAACAAATGTATCCAATTTAGGCAACATCATATTCTCATGAACATTAGAATCGTTACCAAGAAACGAAAGTACCTGGCAATTTAATTGGCGTGCGCGAGCTCTAGTAATTGGTCCAGTATGTATAGCAGCAGGGGCTGTGGGTGTAACAATGGTATTGATGTCATCATCAGTTGTTGAGGCCAAAATCACTGTTATGACCCTCAAGTAAAGGATTAGCATGATTTGACCTCATATGGAATTTTTATTCAGATCTGACCTTTTTTCATGACGCCAACGTACCCGACTTTTGCGTTGCATGGGAAATGATATGGTCTATGGCATCTGGCACTAACTTTTCCTCCAGGAGCCTTGGTCTCTCCGTCTAGGATAAAACTACATGGGCTAAGGGAAAAGTGATAGGGGCAAAAGTGTCCCGTCTATCTATGAAATGGTAACTATCATTTCGGTGGAGTATACTTTGACAATCTGACCATGAATTTACGAAGATGGCATGCCTTAGCAATCGCTAAACCAACTCCAAGAGGTTATTGACCACACTGGAGCATGGTCAAACTAACCATGAGGTTATATTTCCTTCACGCAACGAAAGAACAAGCAAGGAGTTGATATTGCAATCCTGATATTGTCAATATATGAGGAAAGCTTTATTAATGAAAGTGGGGTTCTATGATGTCTTGGTATGGTCGTTGAACACAAACGAAGGACACAAATTTCAAACTTCAATCTAAACTAATCCCAATTCTAAAATGATGCCCTAAGGGCTGTATTTATAGAGAGACTGAGGGGAATTTCATCCACCCTTAGCAAGGTGGGACTAAATTCTGTCCTAAGTCATTTCCCTGTTAATACAGACTCTAAAAACAGCATACTAAGTGTATTTCGAAACTACATGGGCCTGGCCAAACAATAAGGTGGCGCAACACCTATATTGACATATGGACTAAATTTATAAAGGATCATTTTGTATATTTCGTCCGTGTCGTTGTATGTCATCGTGGTGGCTCCGAAGTGCTGAAAACTCCAGTAGAAACTCTATTCTTGATCCCCTAGCACACACCATCATCTCCATGCTTCTTCATGCTCCAACGTTCATCCTTCTTGTCCATGATGGATGATAGAGGCGAAGGTGTCCCGATGTTTCGATGAGATAGATATTGTTTTCTGTGGGAGTCGACTTTGACGATCCGACTACGAACGTGCGGAGACGTCGCGCCTTAGCAATCTCTAAACCAACTTCCGAGGGTTATTGACCATGCCGGAGCTCAATCAACCTGACCACGAGGGTCTATTTCCTGCGAGCAAATGAAGAACAAGCAAGAAACTGAGATTGCAAACTGGATATTGCGAATAAAAGAGGAAAGCTTTATTAATGAAGGTGGGGTTCTGTGACGTCTTGGTCTGGTCGTTGGACACAAACGAAGTACGCGAAGTTGCAGCTATGGCGAACTTTTAATCTAAACAAAACCCAAAGTCTAAACGATGCCCTAAGGGCTGTATATATGGAGGAGAGAGGGTGGAATTTCGTGGCCCTTGGAGGAGGGGTCCGAAACCAACACTAACTCTTGTTTCCCCACACATACGGACTCTAAATACAACCTATAATCAAGTATTTCAAAATTACATGGGCGTGGCCCGAAAGTAAGGTGACGCAGCACCTAGGATAGCCTCTGGACGAAATTTATGAAGTGGCATCTTGCATATTTCGTCCAAGGCTTCATGCACCCATTATGTTGGCTTCAAAGTCCTGGAATCATCACTTGTAACTCCGTTCTTGTTCCCCTTGCGCACGCCATCATCTCCATGCTTGAACTTGCTCCAAGGTTCATCTTTCTTTTCCAAGCTAGGCCCTTCATTTGTAAGCAAAACAAACGTATCCAATTTAGGCAGCATCATATTCTTATGAACATTAAAATCGTTACCAAGAAACGGAAGTACCTGGTAATTTAACTAGCGTGTGCAAGCTCTAGTAATTGGTCCAGTATGTATAGCAGCAGGGGCTGTGGGTGTAACAATGGTATCGATGTCGTCATCATCCTCCCGTTCTTGAAATGAAGTCGTCCTCGACAGAAGCTCATCTTCCTCACCCAAATAAGGCTTAAAAGTGGGACTAACCCCAAAATCTGCAGGAAGCTCAAGTTTATATGCATTATCATTTAGTTTCTCTGAGACCATAAAAGGACCATCAGCACGTGGCATTAGCTTTGATTTGCACAAATTAGGAAATCTATCCTTACGCAAATGTAACCAAACAAGATCTCCAGGTGCAAACACAACATGATTTCTACCCTTATCTCCAGCAAGTTTATATTTAGCATTCATACGCTCAATTTTTCCATAGTTAACTCATGCATTTTTAAAATCAATTTACCACATTCTTTAGCATCAAAATTGACCTTATCTGAAGATGGAAGAGGCAACAAATCAATAGGTGCACGAGTTAGGAAACCATACACAATTTCAAAAGTGCACATCTTAGTAGTAGAATGCAATTAACGATTATAAGCAAATTCAATATGAGGCAAGCATTCTTCCCACATTTTCTTATTATTCTTCAAAACAGCCCTAAGCATAGTAGACAATGTTCTATTGACTACTTCAGTTTTTCCATCAGTTTGGGGGTGACAAGTAGTACTAAAAAGTAGTTTAGTCCGCAATTCAGCCCATAAACATCTCCAAATGTGGCTAAGAAATTTATTATCACGATCTGAAACAATAGTATTTGGCACACCATGCAAGCGAATAATTTCATGAAAGAACAAATCAACAACATTAACAACATCGTCGCTTTTATGACATGGTATAAAGTGTGCCATTTTCGAGAATCTATCTACGACAACAAATATGCTATCCCTCCCCTTCTTTGTTCGAGGTAAACCTAAAACAAAGTATAGATATGTCCTCCCAAGGAAAACTAGGTACAGGCAAAGGCATATATAAACCAAAAGGATTGAGTCGTGACTTAGCTTTTTGACATGTAGTGCAGTGAGGAAATAAACGCTCAACATCCCATCTCATCTTTGGCCAAAAGAAATGTGTAGCAAGTATGTCCTCCGTCTTCTTCACGCCAAAGTGTCCCATTAATCCTCCTTCATGCGCCTCCTTCAACAACAAATGACAGATAGAGCTAGTTGGAATGCATAGCTTGTTAGCACGGAACACAAATCCATCATTAACGACAAAGTTGTTCCACATTCTTCCTTCTTTACAATTCTTTATTACATGTTTAAGATCAGCATCATGCATATATTGATCTTTGATGGTCTCCAAAACAAATATTTTGAAGTCAAGTTGTGAAAGCATAGTATAGCGACGAGACAATGCATCAGCAATAACATTTTCTTTACCCTTGTTGTGTTTAATGATATAAGGCAAAGTCTAAATGAATTCAACCCATTTAGCTTGTCTATGATTCAGTTTAGCTTGACTTTTAATATGTTTCAACGATTCATGATCAGAATGTATAACAAATTCTTTGGGCCATGAATAATGTTGCCATGTTTCTAACGTCATAACAAGAGCATATAATTCTTTATCATTAGTAGAATAATTCAGACTAGGCCCACTCAATTTTTCAGAAAAGTATGCCACAGGTTTGCCATCTTGTAATTACACACCTCCTAATCCAATTCCACTAGCATCACATTCAAGCTCAAAAGTCTTATTAAAATCAGGAAGTTGGAGTAAAGGAGCATGTGTCAACTTATCTTTCAATACCGTGAAGGCTTCTTCCGGTGCGGTACCCCAAACAAAAGGTACATCCTTCTTTGTAAGCTCATTGAGAGGTGCAGCAATGGTGCTAAAATCTATCACAAAACGCCTATAGAATTCAGCAAGGCCAAGAAAACTCCTCACTTGTGCGACCATTTTGGGATGTGGCCAACTCTCAATAGGTTCAATCTTGGCTTTATCAACTTCATTTCCCTGTGGAGTAACAACATAGCCAAGAAAAGATACCCGGTCGATGCAGAAGGTGCACTTCCTAAGGTTACCAAACAAACATGCATCATGTAGAGCAATAAAAACAACACTTAAATGTTCCAAATGTTCCTCCAAAGATCTGCTATAAATCAGTATATCATCAAAATAGACAACCACAAATCGTCCAATGAAAGCACGTAAAACTTCCTTCATTAATCTCATGAAAGTACTAGGTGCATTAGTTAACACAAAAGGCATGACTAACCACTCATATAATACAAACTTAGTTTTAAATGTTGTTTTCCATTCGTCTCCCAATTTCATACGAATTTGATGGTATCCACTACGCAAATCAACTTTGGAGAATATTGTAGAGCCACTCAATTCATCAAGCATGTCGTCTAGCCAAGGAATAGGATGACGATAACGAATAGTAATATTATTAATGCCTATACAATCAACACACATACGCGACGTACCATCCTTTTTCAGCACTAAAAAAATAGGAACAACACAAGGACTAAGGGATTCATGTATATAACCTTTGTCGAGCAGCTTCTGTACTTGACGCATAATCTCCTTCATCTCCTCTGGATTGGTATGGTATGGCGCACGGTTGGGTAATGATGCACCAGGAATTAAGTCAATTTGATGCTCAATCCCTCAAATAGGTGGTAATCCCGGTGGCACGTCTTGTGGAAAGACGTTAGCGAACTCCTGCGAAATGTTAGTGACAGCAGGAGGCAAAGAGGAAGGCATGACCTCGAATGAAAATAATGCCTCTTTGCACACAAAAGCATAGCAAAGAAATTTGCTAAAATCTAGATCATCAATATCAGATTTGGTGGAAAGTAAACATGCACTTTTGAATTTAATTTCAAAAGCAACACTAGATGGTTTATTATTAGGCTTCAGTTGTTGCTCAAATTCTTTTGCCACAATCTGATTTTCACTCTTATTTTGCTCCTGTTTTGCTTTATTAGCTCTATTAATGTCATCTTTCAAAATGGAATCATGAGTCATAGGAAGCAAAGTAATATTTTTGTCCTTATGAACAAGAGTATACTGATTGTTTCTATCATGATGTACAAATTTTTTATCAAATTGCCACGGTCTACCAAGTAATAAGGAACATGCTTGCATAGGTACCACATCACAATCAACATAATCAGCATATGTAGAGATACTAAAATGCACACGAACTGTACGTGTTACCTTAACCTTGCCGCTATTGTTGAACCATTGGATGTAGTAAGGATGTGGATGCAGTCTTGTGGTGAGAGAGAGCTTCTCCAACATCTCCATGCTAGCCAAGTTGTTGCAGCTCCCTCCATCTATGATGACGCGAATAGAACGTTCCTTCACAACTCCCTTTGTATGGAAAAAATTATTCCTCTGATTTTGCTCAGCTTGTGTAACCTGCACACTCAAAACACGTTGAGAAACTAAACATTCATACCTGTCAGCATCTTCAGCAGCCATGTATTGCGTCTCATGATCCGAATCATCTCCATCCTGTTCTTCATGTGTAATGAGGAAGTCTCCTCATCATAGGCACTAGCGGACTCATACCCACCATCCTCAGTAGCAAGCATCACACGCTGAGATTTGCATTCTCTCGCAAAATGCCTCTTCCCTTACAACGACGACAAATAATATCACTTGTGTGCCCTATTGCTGTCATGGAAGAAGAAGAACTTTGCGCAGGCCAGGCAGGTGTGCTCTTGGCAGATAGTGGTGGTTGTGCCTGCTTTCTTGTATCACGGCTGGAGGTGGCACCTGATGGAGGTGCTGGTGTAGTGGAAGTAGAGGATGCACGTGGTGTCCATGATGAAGATCGACCTGCAGAAAAGTTAGTTCGCGCCAATGCCTGTCGATCCTGCACTTCATGTTTAGCTTTACAAGCAAGATGGAATAAACGAGTGACATTATTATGCTCCTTATACTCTAGAATGGTCTGAATCTCTCTATTTAATCCATCCATAAAATGTGTAAGCATAGCTTCATTCTCCTCAACAATACCACATCTAATCACGCCAGTTTGTAATTCCTGATAATATTCTTCTACATAATTTTTTCCTTGTCTTAAACGCTGCAATTTTTGAATTAATTCACGTTGATAATATGGTGGAACCCAACGAGTACGCATTGAAGTTTTCAAAGCAGGCCAAGTAGCTGGAATAGGATATAATCTACAATGTTCAGACCACCAAACACATGCAAAGTGATGCGGAGCATCCCAAGGTCATCCCCATGGACCCAGCATCGTCTCATCAAGTGCCTAGTGGACCCATTACTCGATCACGTGCAAGAGCTCTTGAAACCGAGGTGACATCTCTCCTCTCACAATTCCACTTCGATGCACATGAAGCATGGCTACTACCTCATATGGATACTTTGTGCATACTCAGGTACAATGGAGAAGCTAAGGAGCAAGGATAAGAAGAAGAGGAAGATGGACGAGAAGAAGGAGGGCTGAAGGAAAAGTCCCAGCCACTGGACGACCGGCCGGGACTGGACGTCCGGCGCCTGAAGCGTCTGCCGAGCCCCAGTGAGAGGACGTCCCGTCCAGACCGGACGACTGGTGCCCCTGCACCCGAGGCCAATGAGCGGACGTCTGGCCCAGACCGGACGACCGGTGCGACCGCACCCGAGCCAACATCAGCGGAAGTCCGGAGCCTCCGGACGTCCGGCACCCCCATCACAGAACGGAACCAGCAGACGACTGGAGGACACCAGACGTCCGGCAGCTCCTGAGACACCGGACGACCGGTCCCCAGCGGACGTCCGGTACCTGTCTACGCATAGTGTTCGAGCCCGAGGCCCATGTACCCCTTCACTTCGCCCCCATTTGCACTTATACTATAAATAGACCCCCCATTCATCCTAGCCAGGGTTAGCAAATGTTTAGCTCATATTTGTGAGAGAGCTTTACTCATCCACTTGGTTACCTTCTCCTCGGAGATTCGAGCCTCCACCGGAGAAGATCCCCCAAGCGGATTCAAGACCTCCTTGCGGAGAAGATCATCAAGACCCCCTCTTGGACGGCCCCATCAAGACCTCCTCACGGAGAAGAACCTGTTACTGTGTATCATCCCTAGTTGTCCGTGGATTCGTGTATAGATCTATGTACTCGAGGATCTAGCCCATGTGTGACTTATTCGTGTCAGTTTAGTGATTTCCTCTTGTGTTTTCCTTCTGTTCTTCCTCGTGTTCTTCATGTTTTCTCCGGGATCCGCTCCTTCCATGAAAGATCGGGCGATTAGGGTCTCTAACCTACATCACAAAGCTAGTGAAAGCACAAACAGCAGCAGGAACAAGTCCGTCCTCGGGATATTGTAAACATGTAAATCGTTGTTCAGTTTCTAACTCCCAAGTAAGATATATATCAGGAACGTATCTACCCTAAAATGGTGGAATATTCAATTTCTCATACCTGAGGGGGCGCCATACCATTTCCATTATTTGCATGTGGACCACCTGGTGGTTGTGGTGCTGGTGGTTGCACGTAGTTCTGATTTTGATCAACCTCATCATCGTAATCTACCGCATAATCATACTCGTCCACATCAGCAGCAGGAGCCTGATACGTCCATTTTGCATCATGTTTTATATCGATAATTATTGAATTATGGGCTGTTATTACACATTATGTCACAATACTTATGCCTATTCTCTCTTATTTTACAAGGTTTACATGAAGAGGGGGAATGCCGACAGCTGGAATTCTGGGCTGGAAAAGGAGCAAATATTAGAGACCTATTCTGCACATCTCCAAAAGTCCTGAAACTCCACGGGAGTTATTTTTACAATATATAAAAAACACTAAGCAAAGAAAGTACCAGAGGGGGGCCACCCACCATCGACGAGGGTGGGGGCGCACCCTACCGCCCTGGGCGCGCCCCCTGCTTCGTGGGCCCCCTGGTGGCCCTCTGATGCCCATCTTTGGTTATATGGAGTCTTTCGTTGAGGAAAAAAATCATAAGCAAGCTTTTGGGAAGAAACTCCGCCGCCGCGAGGCGGAACCAATCTAGGGCTCCGACAGAGCTGTTCTGCCGGGAAACATCCCTCCGGGAGGGGGAAATCATCACCAACGATCCTCTCATCGGGAGGCGGTCAATCTCCATCAACATCTTCACCAGCACCATCTCATCTCAAACCCTAGTTCATCTCTTGTATCCAATTTTGTATCCAAACCTCATATTGGTACCTGTGGGTTGCTAGTAGTGTTGATTAATCCTTGTAGTTGATGCTAGTTGGTTTACTTGGTGGAAGATAATATGTTCAGATGCATTATGCATATTAATACCCCTCTGCTTATGAACATGAATATGCTTTGTGATTAGTTACGTTTGTTCCTGAGGACTTGGGAGAAGTCTTGCTATAAGTAGTCATGTGAATTTGGTATTCGTTTGATATTTTGATGAGATGTATGTTGTCATCCCTCTAGTGGTGTCATGCGAACATCGACTACAAGACAATTCACCATTGTTTGGGCCTAGAGGGAGGCATTGGGAAGTAATAAGTAGATTATGAGTTGCTAGAGTGACAGAAGCTTAAACCCTAGTTTATGCGCTACTTCGTAAGGGGCTGATTTGGATCCATATGTTTCATGCTATGGTTAGGTTTACCTTAATACTTCTGTTGTAGTTGTGGATGCTTGCAATGGGGGTTAATCATAAGTGGGATGCTTTTCCAAGTAAGGATAGTACCCAAGCACCGGTCCACCCACATATCAAATTATCAAAGTACCGAATGCGAATCATATGAACGTGATGAAAACTAGCTTGATGATAATTCCCATGTGTCCTTGGGAGCGCTTTCCTTCATATAAGAGTTTGTCCAGGCTTGTCATTTGCTACAAAAAGGATTGGGCCATCTTGCTGCACCTTATTTACTTTTATTACTTGCTACTCGTTACAAATTACCTTATCACAAAACTATCTGTTACTGATAATTTCAGTGCTTGCAGAGAATACCTTACTGAAAACTGCTTATCATTTCCTTCTGCTCCTCATTGGCTTCGTCACTCTTACTTATCGAAAAGGCTACAATAGATCCCCTAGAGTTGTGGGTCATCAAGACTCTTTTCTGGCGCCATTGCCGGGGAGTGAAGCGCCTTTGGTAGGTGGAATTTGGTAAGGAAAAATTTATATAGTGTGCTGAAATTTACTGTCACTTGTTACTATGGAACATAATCCTTTGAGGGGCTTGTTCGGGGTATCTTCACCCCGACCAGTAGAGCAAAGAGTTGCTCCTCAACATACTGAAGCTACTGAAAATGTTTACTTTGAAGTTCCTTCAGGTATGATAGAGAAACTGCTAGCTAATCCTTTCACAGGTAATGGAACATTACATCCTGATTTGCACTTAATCTATGTGGATGAAGTTTGTGGATTATTTAAGCTTGCAGGTATGCCCGAGGATGTTATCAAGAAGAAGGTCTTCCCTTTATATTTGAAGGGAGAGGCATTGACATGGTATAGGCTATGTGATGATATGGTATCATGGAACTACAAACGATTGAAATTGGAATTTCATCAGAAGTTTTATCCTATGCATCTTGTTCATCGTGATCGTAATTATATATATAATTTTTGGCCTCGCGAAGGAGAAAACATCGCTCAAGCTTCGGGGAGGCTTAATTCAATGTTATATTCATTCCCCAATCATGAGCTCTCAAGAGAAATGATTATTCAAAACTTGTATGCTCGGCTTTCTCACAGTAATCGCTCCATGCTCGATACTTCTTGGACTGGATCTTTTATGATGAAGACTATTGAATTCAAATGGGATTTATTGGAAAGAATTAAACGCAACTCTGAAGATTGGGACCTCGATGAAGGAAAGGAGTCAGGTATAAGACCTAAGTTTGATTGTGTTAAATCTTTTATGGATACCGATGTTTTCCGTGAATTTAGCACTAAATATGGACCTGACTCTGAGATATTAGCTTCTTTCTGTGAATCCTTTGCTACTCATGTTAATCTCCTGAAGGAGAAGTGGTTTAATATAATGCTCCCATTGAGGTAAAAGTAGTTGCTCATATTAAAGTTGAAGAAAAGACTATCACTTATGATGATCATGTTGTTTCTGCTGCTTATATTGAGAAGCCACCTTTCCCTATTAGAATAAAAGATCATGCTAAAGCTTCAACCATAGTCAACAAAAGTAATATTAAGACACTTAAACCCCCTGAGCAAATTAAAGTTGAACCTAGTATTTCTATGGCTAAAGATCTCTTGGCCGATAATATTTATGGGCATGTTATTCACTTCTACAATGAAGCTGCTAGAATTGCTAGACCTGATGCTAAAAATAAACATAGACATGTTGTAGGCATGCCTGTTATTTCTGTTAAAATAGGAGATCATTTCTATCATGGCTTATGTGATATGGGTGCTAGTGTAAGTGCAATACCTCATTCCTTATACCAAGAAATTATGCATGATATTGCACCTGCTGAGATAGAAGAGATTGATGTTGCAATTAAGCTTGCCAATAGAGATACTATTTCACCAGTTGGGATTGTTAGAGATGTTGAAGTCTTGTGTGGGAAAGTTAAATACCCTGCTGATTTTCTTGTTCTTGGTTCCCCACAAGATGACTTTTGTCCCATTATATTTGGTAGACCCTTCTTGAATACTGTTAATGCTAAGAAAGACTGCAATAAGGATATTGTTTCTGTTGGTTTAGGGGATATGTCTCATGAGTTTAATTTTGCTAAATTTCATAGACAACCGCATGATAATGAATTGCCTAGTAAAGATGAAATTATTGGTCTTGCTTCTATTGTCGTGCCTCTGATGAGGACATCAATACCATTGTTACACCGACAGCCCCTGCTGCTATACATACTCGACCAATTACTAGAGCGCGCGCACGCCAATTGAATTATTAGGTACTTTCGTTTCTTGGTAATGATTCTAATGTTCATCAGAATGTGATGCTGCCTAAATTGGATACATTTGTTTTGCTTACAAAAAGGGCCTAGCTTGGATAAGAAAGATGAAACTTGGAACCAGTTCAAGCATGGAGATGATGGCATGCGCAAGGGGATCAAGAACGGAGTTACAAGTGATGATTTCAGGACTTTGAAGCCACCATAAGGAGTGCATGAAGCCTTGGACGAAATATACAAGATGCCACTTCATAAATTTCGTCCAGGGGCTATTTTAGGTGCTGCGTCACCTTATTATTGTGCCAGGCCCATGTATTTTTGAAATACTTAAGCATAGGCTGTTTTTAGAGTCTGTATGTGTGGGGAAACAAGAGTTAGGGTTGGTTTCGGACCCCTCCTCCAAGGGCCACGAAATTCCCCCTCTTCCTCCATATATACAGCCCTTAGGGCGTCGTTTAGACTTTTGGTTTTGTTTAGATTAAAAGTTCAGCATAGCTGCAACTTCGCGTACTTCGTTTGTGTTCAACGACCAGACCAAGGCGTCACAGACCCCCACCTTGATCAATAAAGTTTTCATCTTATGTTCACAATATCCAGATTGCAATCTCAGTTTCTTGCTTGTTCTTCGTTTACTCGCAGGAATCAGACCCTCGTGGTCAGGTTGATCGTGCTCTGGCGTGGTCAATAACCCCTCGGAAGTTGGTTTAGCGATTGCTAAGGCGCGACGTCTCGCACGTTCGTAGTCGGATCGTCAAGGTCGACTCCATCAGAAAACGATAGCCACCATCTCATCGAAACATCGGGACACCTTAGCCCCTATGAAGTGGTATCAGATTTCCAAGTTGCTCGGTTAGATTTTACAGTTTTTCGTAGTTTAGATCGAGTCTGTTCTTCGTACCTATAGTCCACGAAAAAGCCCAAATTTTTTTTAGGGTTAGTTCATCCTATACGAACCAATCTGAGCCTTTACACAATCTTTTCTGTATTTGCTTTGTTGAATTTGCGGTTGCATCATCGTGTCAAGTTGCTGGTCTTAGCGTCTAGTCCTTTAGAGTTTCAAGTTCTGATCATAGGTTGTCACGTCGCCGCTGCCATATATCACCACTGCATCATCATCATCGCTGCTGCCATATACCACCACCACACCAACTTCATCGTTGTCGCCATATTCACCACCACATATTCACCACCAATCCGAGTCCATATACGCCACCACATATCCGCCGCCATCACGCCAATCCGAGTCCACCTACAACATATATCCGCCACCAATCCGATTTCCACCAGATTCATCGCCGTCACCAGTTCGAGATTCCACAGATTCATCTTCGCCACCAGTCCTAGTCCGAGTCCAGTAATTTTTGCTTTGTTTTCGATTTCCGGATCACGCGATACTTTGAGTCGTGACAGAATAGGACTGCTGAGATTTCGTGCTACCCGCAGAAGAAAAATAGTTCCAAACTCAAAAAAAAACTAAGTCTGGAAAATTCTGGCTAGGCAGTTTTTAGACCATTTGTAGACTTTTTTGAAAAAAAATTGTTGCGGACCAAAAAAAAGAGGAAAAAGTGCAAAAAAAGTGAAAAAAATTCAGAGCATGCTCCTCCCTTGTTTACGTGCAGCGCCGTGATTTTGTTAGTGTTGTAGGCTCGCGTCGCCAGCACAGTCTAGCCTAGGACCAGCACAATACCGTCGTTGAGCATTTATTCAACTTTGCATCTGTGAATTGATTATTGCTGACCCTTTTTGCTACCATATTATAAGCCTTCCTAGCTCCACATACATCTACGTCATGCGTTTGACTCTCCCTAGTAATCGCTGTATACAAGCTTTGAGAGTTTTGACTATGACGATTGCCGATCACCGCCTGCTGCTGGGTAAGAATTTGAGATTTGCTTGACGGATTTGTGACACTCCACCACCGCCATTTTCTAGTAGTCTGTAGGATCATATTCTTGTGTGTTTCTATTGCTACTAACCATGGCAGGATCACAACCCGACGCGATTGACTGGGAGAACATGACGAACAAAGAGTTACATGATAAGTTTCAGCAGATGATGAGTGGACAGGTGGAAGATGTGCTAAACAGATTTGAAGAGGCCATGGTGAAGATAGATGGCATTGAGAAGGTGTTCAAAACAAAGCTCGATAACAAGTTTAATGAATTGCTCGTGCATCTTCCACCACCCGCTGCACCTGTCGCACCTCTACAACAACAACAACATCGTCTTCCAAATCAAGTGGGACGAGCACAACGTGTTCCCATTGAGCCTGGTCAAACTTCTGGTGCTGCTGTACCTACTGTTGGTACTTCTGTCGCTCCTGCTGCTACTGCAGAGGTGAAGGACCATTACGAGGATGAGGTTGATCAAAATCAGAACTATGTGCAACCACCAGCACCACCACCACCAGGTCGTCCTCATGCATATCATCGCAACGGTAGGGATGCACCACCACCTGAGGTACATGACCATCTTCCTAAACTAAAATTGAATATTCCACCATTTGAGGGTAGATATGTTCCTGATATATATCTTACTTGGGAGTTAGAAACTGAACAACGATTTACATGTTTACAATATCCTGAGGAGAGACATGTTCCTGCTGTTGTTTGTGCTTTCACTAGCTTTGCATGTGTTTGGTGGTCTGAGCATTGTAGATTATATCCTATTCCAGCTACTTGGGCTGCTTTGTAAACTGCTATGCGTACTCGTTTGGTTGCACCATATTATCAACGTGAATTACTTTAAAAATTGCAGCGCTTAAGACAAGGAAAAAATTATGTAGGAGAATATATCAGGAATTACAAACTGGCATGATTAGATGTGGTATTGTTGAGGAGAATGAAGCTATGCTTGCACGTTTTATGGGTGGATTAAATAGAGAGATTCAGACCATTCTAGAGTATAAGGAGTATACTAATATCACTCATTTATTCCATCTTTCTTGTAAAGCTGAACGTGAAGTGCAGGCTCGACAAGCATTGGCGCGAACTAACTTTTCTGCAGGTCGATCTTCATCATGGACAGCACGTGCATCCTCTACTTCCACTCCACCAGCACCTCCATCGGGTGCCACCTCTAGCCGTGATACAAGAAAGCAGGCACAACCACCACTATCTGCCAAGAGCACACCTGCCGGGCCTGCGCAGAGCTCTTCTTCTTCCATGGCATCAACAGGGCACACAAGTGATAGTATTTGTCGTCGTTGTAAGGGAAGAAGACATTTTGCGAGAGAATGCCAATCTCAGCGCGTGATGATTGCTACTGAGGATGGTGGGTATGAGTCCGCTAGTGACTATGATGAGGAGACTTTGGCTCTTATTACACATGAAGAACACGGTGGAGAGGATTCTGATCATGAGACGCAATACATGGCTGCTGAAGATGCTGACAGGTATGAATGTTTAGTTGCTCAATGTGTTTTGAGTGTGCAGGTTACACAAGCTGAGCAAAATCAGAGGCATAATTTGTTCCATACAAAGGGAGTTGTGAAGGAACGTTCTGTTTGCGTCATCATAGATGGAGGGAGCTGCAATAACTTGGCTAGCATGGAGATGGTGGAGAAGCTATCTCTCACCACAAGACCACATCCACATCCTTACTACATCCAATGGTTCAACAACAGTGGCAAGGTTAAGGTAACACGTACTGTTCGTGTGCATTTTAGTATCTCTACATATGCTGATTATGTTGATTGTGATGTGGTACCTATGCAAGCATGTTCCTTATTACTTGGTAGACCATGGCAATTTGATAAAAATTCTGTACACCATGGTAGAAACAATCAGTATATTCTTGTTCATAAGGATAAAAATATTACTTTGCTTCCTATGACTCCTGATTCCATTTTGAAAGATGATATTAATAGAGCTAATAAAGCAAAACAGGAGAAAAAAAAGTGAAAATCAGATTGTGGCAAAAGAATTTGAGCAACAAATGCAGCCTAATAATAAACCATCTAGTGTTGCTTCTGAAATTAAATTGAAAAGTGCATGTTTAATTGCCACCAAATCTAATATTGATGAATTAGATTTTAGCAAATCTGTTTGCTATGCTTTTGTGTGCAAAGAGGCATTATTTTCATTCGAGGACGTGCCTTCCTCTTTGCCTCCTACTATCACTAACATTTTGCAGGAGTTCGCTGACGTCTTTCCACAAGACGTGCCACCGGGATTACCACCTATTCGAGGGATTGAGCATCAAATTAACTTAATTCCCGGTGCATCATTACCCAACCATGCACCATACCGTACCAATCTAGAGGAGACGAAGGAGATTATGCGTCAAGTACAAGAACTGCTCGACAAAGGTTATATACACGAATCCCTTAGTCCTTGTGCTGTTCCTATCATTTTAGTGTGGAAAAGGATGGTATGTCACGTATGTGCGTTGATTGTAGAGGCATTAATAATATTACCATTCGTTATCATCATCCTATTCCTAGGCTAGATGATATGCTTCATGAATTGAGTGGCTCTACAATATTCTCCAAAGTTGATTTGCGTAGTGGATACCATCAAATTCGTATGAAATTGGGAGATGAATGGAAAAATAGAATTTAAAACAAAGTTTGGATTATATCAGTGGTTAGTCATGCCTTTTGGGTTAACTAATGCACCTAGTACTTTCATGAGGTTAATGAACGAAGTTTTACGTGCTTTCATTGGACGATTTGTGGTAGTTTACTTTGATGACATATTGATTTATAGCAAATCTCTGGACGAACATTTGGAACATTTAATTGCTGTTTTTATTGCTCTACGTGATGCATGTTTGTTTGGTAACCTTGGAAAGTGCACCTTTTGCACCGACCGAGTATCTTTTCTTGGCTATGTTGTTACTCCATAGTGAATTGAAGTTGATAAAGCGAAGATTGAAGCTATTGAGAGTTGGCCGCAGCACAAAATGGTCACACAAGTGAGGAGTGTCCTTGGCCTCGCTGGTTTCTATAGGCGTTTTGTGAGATATTTCAGCACCATTGCTTCACCTCTCAACAAGCTTACAAAGAAGGATGTGCCTTTTGTTTGGGGTACCGCACAGGAAGAAGCCTTCATGGTATTGAAAGATAAGTTGACACATGCTCCTTTACTCCAACTTCCTGATTTTAATAAGACTTTTGAGCTTGAATGTGATGCTAGTGGAATTGGATTAGGAGGTGTGTTATTACAAGATGTCAAACCTGTTGCATACTTTTCTGAAAAATTGAGTGGGCCTAGTCTGAACTATTCTACTTATGATAAAGAATTATATGCTCTTGTTCGGACCTTAGAAACATGGCAACATTATTTATGGCCCAAGGAATTATTTATACATTCTGATCATGAATCTTGAAACACATTAAAAGTCAAGCAAAACTGAACCGCGGACATGCTAAATGGGTTGAATTCAGTGAGACTTTCCCTTATGTCATTAAACACAAGAAGGGTAAAGAAAATGTTATTGCTGATGCATTGTCTCATCGCTATACTATGATTTCACAACTTGACTTTAAAATATTTGGTTTGGAGACCATCAAAGATCAATATGTGCATGATGCTGAATTTAAAGATGTATTGCAGAATTGTAAGGAAGGGAGAACTTGGAACAAGTTCGTTGTTAACGATGGATTTGTGTTTCGTGCTAACAAGCTATGCATTCCGGCTAGCTCCGTTCGTCTTTTGCTGTTGCACGAGGCGCATGGAGGAGGATTAATGGGACACTTTGGCGTCAAGAAGACGGAGGATATACTTGCTACACATTTCTTTTGTCCAAAGATGAGACGGGATGTTGTGCATTTTGTTGCTCGCTGCACTACATGTCAAAAAGCTAAGTCACGACTCAATTCTCATGGTTTATATATGCCTTTGTCTGTCCCTAGTGTTCCTTGGGAGGATATATCTATGGACTTTGTTTTAGGTTTACCTCTAACAAAGAAGGGGAGGGATAGCATATTTGTTGTCGTGGATAGGTTCTCGAAAATGGCACACTTTATACCATGTCATAAAAGCGATGATGATGTTAATGTTGCTGATTTGTTCTTTCATGAAATTATTCGCTTGCATGGTGTGTCAAATACTATTGTTTCAGATCATGATACTAAATTTCTTAGCAACTTTTGGAGATGTTTATGGGATAAGTTGGGGACTAAACTGCTTTTTAGTACTACTTGTCACCCCCAAACTGATGGACAAACTGAAGTAGTCGATAGAGCATTGTCTACTATGCTTAGGGCTGTTTTGAAGAATAACAAGAAAATGTGGGAAGAATGCTTTCCTCATATTGAATTTGCTTATAATCGTTCATTGCATTCTACTACTAAGATGTGCCCTTTTGAAATTGTGTATGGTTTCCTACCTCGTGCACCTATTGATTTGTTGCCTCTTCCATCTTCGGAGAAGGTTAATTTTGATGCTAAAGAACATGTTGAATTGATTTGAAAAATGCATGAGTTAACTGAGGAAAACATTGATGTACGAATGCTAAATATAAACTTGCTGGAGATAAGGGTAGAAAACATGTTGTGTTTGCACCTGGAGATCTTGTTTGGTTACATTTGCGTAAGGATAGATTTTCTAATTTGCGCAAATCAAAGCTAATGCCACATGCTGATGGTCCTTTTAAGGTGTTAGAGAAAATAAATGATAATGCATATAAACTTGAGCTGCCTGCAGATTTTGGGGTTAGTCCCACTTTTAACATTGCAGATTTGAAGCCTTATTTGGGTGAGGATGATGAACTTTCGTCGAGGACGACTTCATTTCAAGAAGGGGAGGATGATGAGGACATCAATACCATTGTTACACCCACAGCCCTTGCTGCTATACATACTGGACCAATTACTAGAGCGCGCGCGCACGCCAATTGAATTATCAGGTACTTTCGTTTCTTGATAACAATTCTAATGTTCATGAGAATATGATGCTGCCTAAATTGGATACATTTGTTTTGCTTACAAATGAAGGGCCTAGCTTGGACAAGAAAGATGAAACTTGGAACAAGTTCAAGCATGGAGATGACGGCATGCGCAAGGGGATCAAGAACGGAGTTACAAGTGATGATTTCAGGACTTTGAAGCCACCATAAGGAGTGCATGAAGCCTTGGACGAAATATACAAGATGCCACTTCATAAATTTCATCCAAAGGCTATTTTAGGTGCTGCGTCACCTTATTATTGGGCCAGGCCCATGTATTTTCAAAATACTTAAGCATAGGCTGTTTTTTGAGTCCGTATGTGTGGGGAAACAAGAGTTAGGGTTGGTTTCGGACCCCTCCTCCAAGGGCCACGAAATTACCCCCTCTTCCTCCATATATACAGCCCTTAGGGCGTCTTTTAGACTTTGGATTTTGTTTAGATTAAAAGTTCAGCATAGCTGCAACTTCGCGTACTTCGTTTGTGTTCAACGACCAGACCAAGGCGTCACAGAACCCCACCTTGATCAATAAATTTTCATCTTATATTCGCAATATCCTGATTGCAATCTCAGTTTCTTGCCTGTTCTTCATTTGCTCGCGGGAAACAGACCCTCGTGGTCAGGTTGATCGTGCTCCGGCGTGGTCAATAACCCCTCAGAAGTTGGTTTAGCGATTGCTAAGGCGCGACGTCTCGCATGTTCATAGTCGGATCGTCAAGGTCGACTCCATCAGAAAACGATAGCCACCATCTCATCGAAACATCGGGACACCTTAGCCCCTATCAGCCTCCTACTGAACCTTTAGAACAATATTTGCTAGACCATGAAAACGATATGTTTATGAATGAAACAAGGGAAATAGATGAAGTATTCTTTAAACAGGGACCTATTTTGAAACACAACTTGCCTGTTGAAATCCTAGGAGATCCTCCTCCACCCAAGGGTGATCCCGTGTTTGAGCTTAAACCATTGCCTGATACTCTTAAATATGCTTATATTGATGAAAAGAAGATATAGCATGTTATTATTATTTCTAACCTTTCAGAGCATGAAGAAGAGAAATTATTGAAAACTCTGAAGAAGCACCATGCTGCTATTGGATATACTCTTGATGATCTTAAGGGTATTAGTCCCTCTCTATGTCAACACAAAATAAATTTGGAGAAAGACGCCAAACCAGTTATTGATCACCAACAATGGCTAAATCCTAAGATGAAAGAAGTGGTAACAAAGGAAATATTAAAACTCCTTGAAGCAGGTATAATTTATCCCGTTGCTGATAGTCAGTGGGTAAGTCCTGTCCATTGTGTCCCTATGAAGGGTCGTATTACTATCATTCCTCATGATAAAGATGAATTGATTCCGCAAAGAGTTATTACAGGTTATAGGATGGTGATTGATTTCCACAAATTAAACAAAGCTACTAAAAAAGATCATTACCCTTTGCCTTTCATTGATCAAATGCTAGAAAGATTATCCAAACATACACATTTTTGCTTTCTAGATGGTTACTCTGGTTTCTCTCAAATACCTGTGTCAACTGATGATCAAGAAAAGACTACTTTTACTTGCCCTTTATGCCTTTTGGTTTATGTAATGCACTGCTACCTTTCAAAGATGCATGATGGCTATATTCTCTGACTTTTGTGAAAAGATTTGTGAAGTTTTCATGGATGATTTCTCTGTTTATGGATCATGTTTTGATGATTGCTTGAGCAACCATGATCGAGTTTTGCAGAGATGTGAAGAAACTAACCTTGTCTTGAATTGGGAGAAGTGCCACTTTATGGTTAATGAAGGTATTTACTTGGGGCATAAAATTTCTGAAAGAGGTATTGAAGTTGACAAATCTAAAGTTGATGCTATTGAAAGGATGTTGTGTCCCAAGGACATCAAAGGTATAAGAAGTTTCCTTGGTCATGCCGGTTTTTATAGGAGGTTCATTAAGGACTTCTGAAAAATTTCCCGGCCTCTGACTAACCTATTACAAAAAGATATTCCTTTTGTCTTTGATGATGATTGTGTAGAAGCATTTGAAATACTTAAGAAAGCCTTGATTTCTTGCACCTATTGTTCAGCCACTTGATTGGAATTTACCCTTTGAAATCATGTGTGATGCTAGTGACTATGATGTAGGTGCTGTTTTAGGACAAAGTGTTGATAAAAAATTAAATGTTATTCAATATGCTAGTAAAACTCTAGACAATGCCCAGAGAAATTATGCTACTACTGAAAAGGAATTCTTAGCAGTTGTATTTGCTTGTGATAAGTTCAGACCTTATATTGTTGATTCTAAAGTAACTATTCACACTGATCATGCTCCTATTAAATATCTTATGGAAAAGAAAGATGCTAAACCTAGACTTATTAGTTGGGTTCTCCTGCTACAAGAATTTGATTTGCATATTATTGATAGAAAGGGAGCTGAGAATCCCGTTGCAGACAACTTGTCTAGGTTAGAGAATGTTCTTGATGACCCACTACCTATTGATGATAGCTTTCCTGATGAACAATTAGCTGTCATAAATGCTTCTCGCACTGCTCCATGGTATGCTGATTATGCCAATTACATTGTTGTTAAATTTATACTACCTAGTTTCACATACCAGCAAAAGAAAAAGTTTTTCTATGATTTAAGACATTACTTCTGGGATGACCCACACCTTTATAAAGGAGTAGATGGTGTTATTAGAAATTGTATACCTGAGCATTAACAGGAACAGATCCTACGCTAGTGTCACTCCAAAGCTTATGGATGACACCATGCTGGATATAGAACTGCACATAAGGTATTGCAATCCATTTTTTATTGGCCTACTCTCTTCAAGGATGCCCGTAAGTTTGTCTTATCTTGTGATGAATGTCAAAGAATTTGTAATATTAGTAGACGTCAAGAAATTCCATGAATTATTCACTCGTTATTGAACCATTTGATGTTTGGGGCTTCGATTATATGCAACCATTTCCTTCCTCTAATGGGTATACACATATTTTAGTTGTTGTTGATTACGTTACTAAGTGGGTAGAAGCTATTCCAACTAGTAGTGCTGATCATAACACCTCTATTAAGATGCTTAAAGAAGTTATTTTTCCGAGGTTTGGAGTCCCTAGATATTTAATGACTGATGGTGGTTCACATTTTATTCATGGTGCCTTTCGTAAAATGCTTGCTAAGTATGATGTTAATCATAGAATTGCATCTCCATATCACCCGCAGTCTAGTGGTCAAGTAGAATTGAGTAACAGAGAGCTCAAATTAATTTTGCAAAAGACTGTTAATAGATCTAGAAAGAATTGGTCCAAGAAACTTGATGATGCATTATGGGCTTATAGAACTGCATATAAAAATCCTATGGGTATGTCTCCGTATAAAATGGTTAATCGAAAAGCATGTCACTTACCTCTTGAATTAGAACATAAGGCATATTGGGCCATCAAAGAGCTCAATTATGATTTCAAACTTGCCGGTGAGAAGAGGTTATTTGACATTAGCTCACTTAATGAATGGAGAACCCAGGCCTATGAGAATGCCAAACTGTTTAAAGAAAAAGTTAAAAGATGGCATGACAAAAGGATACAAAAGCATGAGTTTAATGTAGGTGATTATGTGTTGCTATTCAACTCTCGTTTAAGATTTTTTGCAGGCAAACTTCTCTCTAAATGGGAAGGTCCTTACGTTACCGAGGAGGTCTATCGTTCCGGTGCCATAAAGATCAACAACTTCAAAGGCACAAATCCGAAGGTGGTGAACGGTCAAAGAATCAAACATTATATCTCATGTAATCCCATAAATGTTGAAACTAATATTATTGAAACCGTAACCCCGGAGGAATACATAAGAGACACTTTCCAGAATGTTTCAGACTCCGAAAAGGAATAGGTATGTGGTACTGTAACTAAACTGACTCCAAAACAGTTCTAATGGCAATTTTTCTCCGTTTTGGAATATTTAAGAAAATAGGAAAATAAGAAGTAGTCCGGGAAGGACACGAGGCGTCCACGAGGGTGGAGGGCGCACCCCCTGCCTCATGGGCACCTCGTGCACTCTCTGGACTCCGTTTTCTTGCACGATACTTCGTTTGGTCTGCAAAAATTCATTATATAATCTCCCGAAGGTTTTGACCACTGTATCACGCAAATATCTCTTGTTCTTGTTTCGAGCTGTTTATGCTGCAGATTCGGAGAAAGTTGTCTTCTCAAGAGTCAGTCGGGGAGAGTCGGGTGTCTCATCTGACATCGGGACCAAGAGCAAATAGTGATGCTGACCACTTTGGGCCATCAACGGAAGAAGAGATGGAGGTTGACTTGAAAAGGATAGATGCCATGGAAGAGGGTCAAGAAGTTACTTCTCATTTCCGATCTGGATTCATGATGGGAGAACTACGGAGCTCAGCCATTCCAAACTCGGTCATCCCTTCCAATGTCAGATTTCTTTCTTATGAAAATATGAAAAAGAGTGTTACTTGTTCTCCCGCAGCTATGCAACATCCATGGGTGAAAGGAGCTTTAGCCGTCACGGGCAAGCTCCGAAAAGAAATAATGGGCCTCAAGCAGCAAGTCAACAAGCTCGAAGAGGAGAATCATATCCTGAGGGGTATCATAGACAAGAATATCACATCACCACCCCCGAAGAAAGAGACATAATCACATGGGTATGGGCAGTCCCCTTGGCAACTGCGAAGCTTGGGGGAGTGCCCCGGTATCATATCACCCTCACTTTTATCTTTACCGTTTTTCTTAGTTCGATCCTTTTGATAATATCTTGATCTAGTAGAATAAAGTTTTAGTATGATCTTGTGAGTTTTGTTTTATGATCTTCCTATGTAATCGAGTCTGTGAGCTATATATAATAAAGATTAGTGTTGAGTCAAGGGCTTGATTATTTTGCTATGATCTTAAGGGAATAAAATAAAAGAGAAGAAATCAAGAGATCATATGGATTTTATGGAGAGTAATGAGCTCACATATAAAGAGTATGATGAATAAAAGTTGTTGAGAGTTGACAAACATAGTTTTGGTCATCGTTGCAATTAATAGGAAGTAATAAAGAAAGAGAGCTTTTCGCATATAAATATACTATCTTGGACATCTTTTATAATTGTGAGCACTCATTAAAGTATGATATGCTAAAGAGTTGACATTGGACAAGGAAGACAACGTAATGGGTTATGTTTTATTACATATAAGATAAATTATATTGTCATGGATCATCCAACATGTTGAGCTTGCCTTTCTCTCTCTTGCTAGCCAATTTCTTTGCACCAAGTAGAGATACTACTTGTGCTTCCAAATATCGCTAAACCTAGTTTTTCCATGAGAGTCCACCATATCTACCTATGGATTGAGTAAGATCCATCAAGTAAGTTGTCATCGTTGCAAGCAATAAGAATTGCCCTCTAAATATGTATGACTTATTATTGTGGAGAAAATAAACTTTATACGATCTTGTGCTGTGGAAGAAATAAAAGCGATGGACTGCATAATAAAGGTCCATATCACAAGAGGAAATATAAAGTGACGTTCTTTTGCATTAAGATTTCATGCATCCAAACATAAAAGCACATGACAACCTCTGCTTCCCTCTGCGAAGGGCCTATCTTTTATTCTTATTTTATACTTCATGCAATGAGTCATGGTGATATTCACCTTTCCTTTTTACATTTTATCCTTTGGCAAGCACAATGTGTTGGAAAGATCCTGATATATATAGCTAATTGTATGTGAGTTTTCATGAACTATTATTGTTGACATTACCCTTGAGGTAAAAAGTTGGGAGGCAAAACTATAGGCCCCTATCTTTCTTTGTGTCCGATTAAAACTTCATACCCATAAATATTGCATGAGTGTTAGCAATTATGAAAGACTAAATGATAGTTGAGTATGTGGACTTGCTGAAAAGCTCTTATATTGACTCTTTCCTATTTTATGATAAATTGCAATTGCCTCAATGACTGAGATTAGAGTTTGTTGGTTCTCAATGAAGTTTATGATTCATACTTGAAATTGTCATTGAATTGTTACTTTAGCATAAGAGATCATATGACAATATATATATATATGTATATATATATATATATATATATATATATATATATATATTGATGTTCTAAGAATGATCATGATGCCCTCATGTCCGTATTTTATTTTATCGACACCTCTATCTCTAAACATGTGGACATATTTTTTGATTTCGGCTTTCGCTTGAGGACAAGCGAGGTCAAAGCTTGGGGGAGTTGATACGTCCATTGTGCATCATGCTTTTCTATCGATAATTATCGCATTATGGGCTGTTATTACGCATTATGTCACAATACTTATGCCTATTCTCTTATTTTAAAAGGTTACATGAAGAGGGGGAATGCCGGCAGCTGGAATTCTGGGCTAGAAAAGGAGCAAATATTAGAGACCTATTCTGCACATCTCCAAAAGTCCTAAGACTCCACGGAACATCTTAGAATAAGTAAAGAAAAATCCTCGCCAAAGATGAAGGCCAGGGGGCCCACACCCTGCTCACGAGGGTGGGGGCGTGCCCCCCTACCTCGTGGGCCCCCTGGTGGCTCTCCGACGTCCATCTTCTCCTATATGAAGTCTTTCGATGAGAAAAAAATCAGGAGGAACTTTTCGGGACGATACTCCGCCCTACACCCTGGGCGCGCCCCCCTGCCTCGTGGGCCCCCTGGTGGCCCTCTGATGCCCATCTTTGGCTATATGGAGTCTTTCGTCGAGGAAAAAATCATAAGCAAGCTTTCGGGAAGAAACTCCACCACCACGAGGTGGAACCTTGGCGGAACCAATCTAGGGCTCCGGCAGAGCTGTTCTGCGGGGGAAACTTCCCTCCGGGAGGGGGAAATCATCACCATCGTCATCACCAACAATCTTCTCATCGGGAGGGGGTCAATCTCCATCAACATCTTCAACAGCACCATCTCATCTCAAACCCTAGTTCATCTCTTGTATCCAATCTTTGTATCCAAACCTCAGATTGGTACATGTGGGTTGCTAGTAGTGTTGATTACTCCTTGTAGTTGATGCTAGTTGGTTTACTTGGTGGAAGATCATATGTTCAGATCCATTATGCATATTAATATCCCTCTGATTATGAACATGAATATGCTTTGTGAGTAGTTACGTTTGTTCGTGAGGACATGGGAGAAGTCTTGCTATAAGTAGTCATGTGAATTTGGTATTCGTTTGATATTTTGATGGGATGTATGTTGTCATCCCTCTAGCGGTGTCATGTGAACATCGACTACATGACACTTCACCATTGTTTGGGCCTAGAGGGAGGCATTGGGAAGTAATAAGTAGATGATGGGTTGCTAGAGTGACAGAAGCTTAAACCCTAGTTTATGCGTTGCTTCGTAAGGGGCTGATTTGGATCCATATGTTTCGTGCTATGGTTAGGTTTACCTTAATACTTCTGTTGTAGTTGCGGATGCTTGCAATGGGGATTAATCATAAGTGGGATGCTTGTCCAAGTAAGGACAATACCCAAGCACCGGTCCAACCACATATCAAATTATCAAAGTGCCGAACGCGAATCATATGAACATGATGAAAACTAGCTTGATGATAATTCCCATGTGTCCTTGGGAGCGCTTTCCTTCATATAAGAGTTTGTCCAGGCTTGTCCTTTGATACAAAAAGGATTAGGCCATCATGCTACACCTTATTTACTTTAATTACTTGCTACTCGTTACAAATTACCTTATCACAAAACTATCTGTTACCGATAATTTCAGTGCTTGTAGAGAATACCTTACTGAAAACTGCTTATCATTTCCTTCTGCTCCTCGTTGGGTTCGACACTCTTACTTATCGAAAAGGCTACAATAGACCCCCTACACTTGTGGGTCATCAGAGCCACAGAAGTATGAACAATAGCACCAACAGTTTGGCCAGGCGCAAGAGGGACACAGCTCGCTCGGCGGAGGGCTGTTTCACGACGTGGAGGTAGTCGTCATCGTCGTTGTTGTTGTTGTAGAGGTGCGTTAGGTGCAGCCGGTGGTGGTGGTGGAAGCCGCGTGAGCAATTCATTAAACTTGTTATCGAGCTTTGTTCCGAACGTCTTCTCCATGCCATCTATCTTCTCCATGGCCTCTTCAAATCTGTTTAGCACATCTTGCACCTGTTCACTCATCATTTGCTAAAATTTATCATGCAACTCCTTATTCGTCATGTTCTCCCAGTCAGTCTCGTTGGCTTGTGATCCTGCCATGGTTAGAAGCAATAGAAACACACAAGAATATGATCCTACAGACTACTAACAAGAGGTGATGGTGGGTGTCACAAATCCGTGAAGCAAATCTCAAATTCTTACCAGTTCTTACCCAGCAGTAGACGGTGATCAGCAACTGTCGTAGTCAAAACTCTCAAAGCTTGGATAGAGCGATTATGAGGGAGAGTCAAACGCATGACGTAGATGTATGTGGAGCTGGGAAGGCTTAAAATATGGTAGCAAAAAAGGGTCAGCAATAATGAATTCAGAGATGCAAAGTTGAATAAACGCTCAACGACGGTACTGTGCTGGTCCTTGGCTAGACCGTGCTAGAGACGCGATCCTGGAACACTAACAAAATCATGGCGCTGCACGTAAACAAGGGAAAAGCACACTCTGGAATTTTTTTCGCTCTGTTTTATTTTGGTGCACCTCTTTTTTTTGCGAAAAATCACTATAATGGCAAGTGTCTCAAAACTCTTCCCACGTCAAACTGACAGGATGGGAACGATTGTTTTTGACTTTTTCGGAAATCAGGGCAGCTACGATGAAAAAGTGCGACAAAAAATCACTATGATGGCACGTGGCTCAAAAGACTCCGAAAAGCCTAAAAATAGGATAGGGAAAAAGATTTGCCTGCGAATTTTTTCCCGAAACCTACTCAGGCAAGGAAACACGAATTGGAAATTAGACGGATCCCGAAAACAAACCTAATATGAAAGGAACTCGGATTGGTGGTGGATATATGGTGGTAGGATATGGCAGCGGTGGTAGTATATGGATACGGATTGCTTGTGTTATATGGATACAGATTGGTGGTTGATGCGGAGCATCCCAAGGTCATCCCCATGGACCTACCATTGTCTCATCAAGTGCCTACCGGACCCATGACTCAATCACGTGCAAGAGCCCTTGAAACCGAGGTGACATCTCTCCTCTCACAATTCCATTTCGATGCACATGAAGCATGGCTACTACCTCATATTGATACTTTGTGCATACTCAGCTACAATGGAGAAGCTAAGGAGCAAGGACAAGAAGAAGAGGAAGATGGACAAGAAGACGGAGAAGAAGAAGGGCTGCCGGAAAAGTCCCAGCTACCGAACGACCGGCCGGGACCGGACGTCCGGCGCCTCAAGCTTCAGCCGAGTCCCAGCCAGTGGACGTCCGGTCCAGACCAGACGACCGGTGCCCCGACACCCGAAGCAAACGAGCGGACGTCCGGTCCGGACCGGACGACCGGCGCACCTGCACTTGAACCAAAGTCAGCGGAAGACCGACGTTTCCGGACGTCCGGCACCCCCATCACAAAGCAGAACCAGCGGACGACCGGAGGACACCGGACGTCTGGCAGCTCCTGAGACTCCGGACGACTGGTCCCCAGCGGACGTCCGGTACCTGTCTGTGCACAGTGTTCGGGCCCGAGGCCATTGTACCCCTTCACTTTGCCCCCATTTGCACTTAGACTATAAATAGACCCCCCATTCATCCTATCTAGGGTTAGGATTGGTTTAGCTCATTTGAGAGATAGAGCATTGCTCATCCATATCGGATCTACTCCACGAGAGAGACCGCGGCCCCTCTTCGGAGAAGATCCACCTTGGATTCAAGACCCCTTTTCAAGGGAAGATCCCCTTGTGGATTCAAGACCTCCTCACGGAGAAGAACCGGTTACCGTGTATCGTCCCTAGTTGTCCGTGGATTCGTCTATCGTTCTATGTACTCGAGGATCTAGCCCATGTGTGACTTATTTGTGTCGGTTTAGTGGTTTCATCTTGTGTTTCCTTCCGTTCATCCTCGTGTTCTTCGTGTTTCCCCGGGATCCGCTCCTTTCGTGAAAGATCGGGCGATTAGGGTCTCTACCCTACATCATCTTGGTATCATGAGCAAGGTTGATCACGATTTCGGAGCCCCCCTCTTTGTTTTTCTAGCTTGATTTTGTTGTTTTTCGTCCCGATCCGAAAATCCCCACAAAAATAGCCCAAATTTTTTTCTTGTGTTTTGTGAGTTTTGATGATGTTTTGTTGGATTTGATCCATGAATTTGTTGTGTTGCAAGTGGATCTAGCCTTCCCCCACCATCCCCACCTCGAAATCCCTCCCAAAATCCCCAAAATCACCTCCCGTATCTGAAATTTCGTGTTGACCCCGACCACCGGACGACCGTAACTTCACCGGACGTCTGGCGACCCAGGAAGCACCGGACGTCCGACCTTACCGGACGACCGGCGACCGGACATCGGTCCATTCCCGGACGACCGCTACTCTGCCACTGTTTTCGCTCAAATTTTGTTTTGGCTTCTACCACATCATCCGCTACAACACCACCACTTAACCGCTATCTACTCCGACGTTTTTGGTCGCACTTGGTTTTGAGAATTTGAGTTGCGGTACCATATCCTTTTGTGTTTCGGCTATCTAGGTATGGTTCGACATCGACATCACCGCCGCTCATCTTCGCCACTGACGCGTCATCAACAACGACCACCGCGACTACGACTTGGTATTCGTGCCTCCACTTTGACACCATACCGGAAGCAAGACCGGTAACCTCATCTTGTTATTGGACATATCACTCTTGCCATTACATTGATAGCCATCATCGCCTTACTCCTTTGCGTTGCTTACCCATCGAGACTAGCCATTGAGTATTGCCGGCAACGAGACTTGTGCACATTAGTGATCATACTTCCCATAGCATACATACATACATCATTGTTGCCTATATTGGTATCATCTCTTGTGTCACAAAGTTGTCACCGCATTCTCACTTGTTATCTTGGTTCGTCAAGCATTGCAAGAGAAAAGAGATCAAACATCAAAGAGCCAACCAAGCTTTTAAGCAAAGAGGAAAGATAAGCAAAGAGCTTTTAAGAAAGAACAATAGCATCATACAACATTAAGATTGTCATACTCGGTCATCTTGGATCATATCATAGCAACACCTTGCATAAAACATATTTGGGATAGAAGTCGTTGCATTTTTGCTAAGTAGGTTGTGCACAAGTTCTTGTATCCGCCTATCGTGCAATCGTGCCAGCGTCTCTCTAGTGTTGTGCAACAAGAGCATTTTTGTGGATACCACATTTTGGCTCATCCTTGGTTGCACAACTCCACTTATCTTTTTGCGCGTGTGTTTCCGTGTACCGTATATGCTTGGTCTACTTGTTACATTGCATCTTGCGAATCTTCTCCAACATTATTGAATCTTGCTTACATTCACATTAAAAATTGTGCCACCATCCTAACCAAGCTCCACCATAAGCTTTTACTTGTGTAGGTGTGAGAACCGACGGGAATTCGTACCAATTGGGCTATTCCCTTGTCCTACATTGGAGTGATCATCGATTCACTTTCAACTTCGGTCAAGGTACATTTTGTATTCGTTCTTCTCTTTCTACCACTCACACTTGTCTTGGAATGATGGATAGGCCAAGTACTTCTACCAACCCACTCTTCATGGAGCAAGACGACGAGATGAACTCCTTCATCACCAAGAGTCACCTCTTTGGTGCACAACGTGCTTTGCATCAAGAGCAACAAGCTATGAGTGAACGCATCGACAACCTTGCCGCCGACTTGCGAGTTTCCGAGCAACGTACAAGGGACTACTTCGACCACAAGCTCGACGATCACAAGCAAGAGAATGACGCAAGGATGGACGAGATTCGCGCTTTGTTGCTCAATCGCTCTTCTTCCACTTCAAGAAGGAGCCGTTCCTGTCGCCATTCCGACTTTACCCTCTCTGGCTCAAGTACACTGACATCGAGCACTCTTCGTCGAGCCGCGCGCACCGACCGTCAAGCAAACCTCAATCCGCTTCGGGACACCGACTCTCAAGGCGCCAACGACGTCAAGCCAAAGAAGCCTTTGCGCTAGCTCGAGAACGACAACAACAGCGCCAACATGAAGAGGAAGAACGCGCGCGTCAACACCAAAATGCACAAAATGCCGAGGCTCAATGTCAAGAACAATAACTCTGTGACGCTCAAGCACTTGAGGCGCAACAAGCTCAACGTGATGCGAGTTGAGCCATTGCCGACCGAGGCCGACAAGCACGTGAACAAGAGGAAGCACTTTGCGAAGAACTTCATGAACGACGATTTCAAGCTCGCCTGCATCGTCTAGTTCCCCCTCGAGCTCGATGCGTTCCTCCACAAGCTCGCCAAGACCATCAAGTTCATCAAGAGCATGCAAACAATGGGAATCCTCCGCGACAAGAGTAACACGAAGTTGACAACCCTCCGTGTCAAGAGCACCACGAGTTGGACAATCATCTACAACATGGGCGTTGAAAGTTCACCATGCCCAAGTTCAACGGAAGCAACAACCCCGAAGAATACCTTTCATGGGCATTGAAAGTTGACAAGATCTTCCGTTTGCACAATTATGAAGAAGAGAAGAAGATCGCGATGGCATCCCTTGAGTTCCAAGACTATGTCCTCATCTGGTGGGAACAAGTCATTGAACGCCGCGAGGCAAGAGGTGATCCACCCATCACTACTTGGGCACAAATGAAGGATGTCATGAGAGCACGCTTCGTGCCTACCTACTACAACCGCGATCTCTTCAAGAAACTCCAACAACTCAAGGAAGGAACCAAGAGCGTTGAAGAATACTACAAGGAGATGGAGATTGCAATGATAAGAGCTAATGTGACGGAAGATGATGAGCAAACTATGGCACGTTTCTTGAATGGACTCAATCATCCTATCACTAAGATCGCCGACTTCCAACCATAATCAAATCTCATCGAGCTCGTGCACCAAGCTACCAAAGCGGAACGCCAAGTGCAAGATGATTTCAAGTATGCCAAGTTGTCATCCAAGTCCTACGGTTCTCCAATAACCAAGCTTCAGCGACCTCAACACCGACTGCTAGACTGTCTACTTCCAACATCGACAAGTCGACTTCCAAGAAAGCTTTGCCTATTACAAGCAACTTCAAGCCGAGAGCTTCATCATCATCAACCCCTACTGATGAGACCGTCAAGACGAGTTCCCTCAAGTGTTTCACTTGCGGAGGCCGAGGCCACAAGTCCTATGAGTGCACTAACAAGCGCACCACGATCTTCAACAATGATGGCACTTATGATTCCATGAGCGAAGGAGAAATGGAAGCCCTTGAGCAATTCGCCATGCACCACCATGTGAACAATGAAGAAGAACAAGTCTTTTGTGATGAAGACTCAAGTCCTGCACTTGTTGTCTCCAAAGTCTTGACTCCAACATCACCAAGAAGAAGACCAAAGATGCACCATATTCCACACCATGGTCGGCATCAATGGACGATCCGTCAAGGTCATCATCGATGGAGGGAGTTGTCACAATCTCGCAAGTGAAGAACTTTGCTCCAAGCTCCAATTGCCCAAGACGAAGCATCCACATCCATACAAAGTGCAATGGCTTAGTGACTCCGGCACTATCCAAGTCGAGCACCGAGTACAAGTCTCCTTCAAAATCGGCGCCTACGAAGAGATCTTGGAGTGCGATGTCATCCCAATGACCGTTTGCCATCTTCTCCTTGGATGGCCATGGCAACTCGATAGAGGTGTTGTCCACAATGGGCGTACAAACCACTATAGCTTCAAAATGCAAGGAAAGGAGTTTGTGTTACGACCTATGTCTCCAAGCCAAGTGATCGGCGATAAGCAAGCCACCCATCATGGAGAGAATGGTGAGAGAGTGAGCCACCAAAAAGAGAGTGAGCGCCACAAGCCCAAATTGAGTGCCTCCACGATGAGCGAAAACAAGAACCTAGTTCTATTTGCCACCAAACGTGAGATGAGAGAAGTGTGTGAGAACCCATCTAGTGTCCTACACTTCGTCCTCGTGTGCAAGGACAACACACCACAAACTAACACTTCTCACACTCTTCCTCTAGTGTTGTCTTCTCTTTTGCAGGAATTTCAAGATGTTTTCCCCAATGAGCTACCTCCGGGACTACCTCCACTATGAGGCATTGAGCACCGCATCGACCTCATCCCCGGAGCACCGCTTCCGAACAAAGCTCCATACCATGTCAACCCCAAAGAAACCAAAGAAATTCAAAGGCAAGTAAAGCATCTCATAGACCATGGACATGTCGTGAAAGTTTGAGCCCTTGTGCCGTACCGGTCATTCTTGTGCCAAAACGTGATGGTAGCTTTCGCATGTGCTCCGATTGTAGACCTATCAATTCTATCACCGTTCATTATAGGTATCCCATTCCACGCCTAGATGATATGCTAGATGAGCTTTGTGGTGCCACTATATTTTCCAAAATTGATCTTAAGAGTGGTTACTATCAAATCCGCATACAAGAGGGTGACGAATGGAAAATCGCATTCAAAACCAAGTTTGGTTTGTATGAGTGGTTAGTCATGCCTATGGGTCTCTCGGAAGCACCGGTCACTTTTATGCGCCTTATGAATCATGTCTTTCGCCCTTACATTGGTATATTTGTCGTGGTTTACTTCAATGACATTCTTGTGTTTAGCAAATCTATCCAAGAGCATGTCACCCATGTCCGCACCGTTTTGCAAACTCTTAGGAAAGAGCGTCTCTATGCTAACATGGAGAAATGCCTTTTTGGTGTTGATAAGCTCGTTTTCTTGGGTTCTATGGTCTCTTCTAAGGGTGTTCATGGAGATGAGTCCAAGTTCAATGCTATTAAGACTTGGCCGCAACCAACCAACTTGCATCAAGTGCGTAGTTTTCTTGGTCTTGCGGGTTTCTATCGTCGCTTTGTGAAGGATTTTAGCACCATTGCTTCGCCTTTGGATGCTTTGAGCAAGAAGAATGCGCCGTTTATTTGGGGACCATCCCAAGATACCGCATTCAATGAGCTTAAGAATATGCTTACTCATGCTCCCATGCTTGCTTTACCCAACTTCGACAAGCCTTTTGAGATTCATTGCGATGCTAGCGGTAATGGCATAGGAGGTGTGTTAACGCAAGAGAAGCGCCCCATAGCTTACTTTAGAGAGAAACTTTCCGGAGCGCAACTCAACTATCCCGTCTATGACAAAGAGATATATGCTTTAGTCCGTGTTTTACATGAATGGGAACATTACCTTCGTCCCCATGAGTTTATCATTCATACCGATCATGAGACCCCCAAGTATCTCAAGGGTCAAACTAAGTTGAACAAGTGTCATGCTAAATGGAGTGAATTCATTGAGTCTTTTCCCTATGTCATCAAGTACATCAAGGGTAAAGAAAACATCATCGCAGATGCTCTTTCCCGCATATGCATGCTAGTCACGCAACTTGAGTTAGATGTCATTGGCTTCAAGCATATCAAAGAATTGTATGCGCATGATGAAACTTTTTCCACTCCTTATGCCAAGTGTTTGTCGTATACATCGTGGGAACGCTATTACATCAAAGACGGCTACCTTATGAGAGCTAACAAACTTTGCATCCCCAAGTCGTCCCTTCGTTTATTGCTTTTGCAGGAATCGCATGGAGGAGGATTAATGGGACACTTTGGATGCGATAAGACGTTCGCCACACTCTCGAAGAGCTACTTTTGGCCAAAGATGTTTCGGGACGTCAATCGTTTCACCAACCGGTGTTCTACATGCCGCAAAGCTAAGTGCAAAGCTCAATCTCATGTTCTCTATATGCCTTTACCAATTCCATACCAACCTTGGGAGGACATAAGCATGGACTTTGTACTTGGTTTGCCAAAAACTCGCAATGGGAAAGATTCTATATTTGTCATTGTGGACCGTTTCTCCAAAATGGCACATTTTATTCCTTGTCACAAGATAGACGATGCTTCACATGTTGCTAATCTCTTTTGTAGGGAAATATTGCGTCTCCATGGTGTGCCAAAGACAATTGTCTCGGACCGCGACGTCAAGTTCCTTAGCTACTTTTGGAAGACCCTATGCGCCAAGCTCGGAGTCAAGCTACTCTTCTCCACGGCGTACCATCCTCAAACCGACGGCCAAACGGAGGTGACAAACCGCACACTCTCCGCTCTACTTCGAGTACTCATCAAGAAGAACATCAAGGAGTGGGAGGAGTGCCTACCTATCACCAAGTTCGCCTACAACCGAGCACGACACTCAACAACTGGCAAGTCTCCTTTCGAGGTCGTTTACGGATTCACCCCATTGTCACCATTGGACATTCTTCCTCTACCACTCCAAGAGCGCATCAATTTGGACGCAAGTGCACGTGTGACACATCTCAAGAAGATGCATGAAGATACAAGAAACACCATCAAGCGCCAAGTTCAACGCCTTGCGACCAAGCTCAACTTCAACAAGCAACCTATGGTCTTCAAAATTGATGATCGATTGTGGCTACACCTTCACAAGGACCGCTTCCCACAAGAACGCAAATCCAAGCTTTGACCACGAGCAGATGGACCCTTTAAGGTGCTTGCATGCTACAACGACAACGCTTACAAGATCGACCTCCCACGCGACAAGTACAACGTGAGCGACATCTTCAACTTCAAAGATCTCTCTCCCTTCCATGGTGATGAAGATTTTTATCCAATGACGGATCTTCCCCAAGGGAGGGGAGATGATGCGGAGCATCCCAAGGTCATCCCCATGGACCTACCATCGTCTCATCAAGTGCCTACCGGACCCATGACTCGATCACGTGCAAGAGCCCTTGAAACCGAGGTGACATCTCTCTTCTCACAATTCCACTTCGATGCACATGAAGCATGGCTACTACCTCATATGGATACTTTGTGCATACTCAGGTACAATGGAGAAGCTAAGGAGCAAGGAAAAGAATAAGAGGAAGATGGATGAGAAGACGGAGAAGAAGAAGGGCTGCCGGAAAAGTCCCAGCCACCGGACGACCGGCCGGGACCGGACGTCCGGCGCCTGAAGCTTTAGCCGAGTCCCTGCCAGCGGACGTCCGGTCCTGACCGGATGACCGTTGCCCCGACACCCGAAGCAAACAAGCGGACGTCCGGTCCGGACCGGACGACCGGCGCACTTGCACCCGAACAAAAGTCAGCGGAAGACCGACGTTTCCAGATGTTTGGCACCCCCATCACAGAGCGGAACCAGAGGACGACCGGAGGACACCGGACATTCGGCAGCTCCTGAGACACCGGACTACCGGTCCCCAGCGGACGTCCGGTACCTGTCTGCGCACAGTGTTCGGGCCCGAGGCCCATGTACCCCTTCACTTCGCCCCCATTTGCACTTAGACTATAAATAGACCCCACATTCATCCTAGCTAGGGTTAGGATTGGTTTAGCTCATTTGAGAGATAGAGCATTGCTCATCCATATCGGATCTACTCCATGAGAGAGACCGCGGCCCCTCTTCGGAGAGGATCCACCTTGGATTCAAGACCCCTTTTCAAGGGAAGATCCCCTTGTGGATTCAAGACCTCCTCACGGAGAAGAACCGGTTACCGTGTATCATCCCTAGTTGTCCGTGGATTCGTGTATCGTTCTATGTACTCAAGGATGTAGCCCATGTGTGACTTATTCGTGTCGGTTTAGTGGTTTCATCTTGTGTTTTCCTTCCGTTCATCCTTGTGTTCTTCGTGTTTTCCCCGGGATCCGCTCCTTTCGTGAAAGATCGGGCGATTAGGGTCTCTACCATATATCAGTGGTGGTATATGGATACATATTGGTGGTGGTATATGGCAGGGGCGATGATGATGGTGCGGCGGCGGCGTGACAACTTATGACCAGAACTCTAAACTCTAAAAGACTAGACGCTAAGACCAGCAACTAGACACGACGATGCAACCGCAAATTCAACAAAGCAAAATACTGAAAAGACTATGCAAAGGCTCAGACTGGTTCGGATATGATGAACTAACCCTAATTTTTTTAGCTTTTTCATGGACTGTAGGTATGAAGAACAGACTCGATCTAAACTATGAATGTAACACCCTCGATGTGACTATAGCTCCCATGTGTCGAGGCACGACTTAGAGACATAATCACATTGAAGGCATATGTCGCAAGTTAGGCAATCTTCACAACATCCCATGTAATATAAATAATAAAGGGGAGATAGCAATAGTTGGCTTACACTCGCCACGTTAATCAAGTACATAAATAACATTACATCATCCAAACACTCATGGCCCGACTACGGCGCCAAAATAAAAGAGAACCCAACATGCGACACGGTCCCGTTCACCCCCAACTGGGAACCACTACTGATCATCGGGAAAGGAAACATAGTAACGTTGAGAGTCTTCGTCGAACTCCCACTTGAGCTCATACGCGTCTCCTGGAGCGGAATCATCAGGCCCTGCATCTGGTGTAATAGTAATCTGTGAGCCACAGGGACTCAGCAATCTCGCACCCTCGCGATCAAGACTATTTAAGCTTATAGGTAAGGCAAGGTAAATATAGGTGGAGCTGCAGCAAGCGACTAGCAAATATGGTGGCTAACTTATTCGCAAAAGAGAGCGGGAAGAGGAGGAAAAGCACGAGCGAGAAACTAGAGAGCAACCTGCGCAAACATTACTCCAACACCGTGTCCACTTCCCGGACTCCGCCGAGAAGAGGCCATCACAGTCACACACTCAAGAGAAAATAAGAAGAGTCAGGTAAGATCCTGGGAAAAGACCTGTGGGTTAGGGCCCACTCAAGAGAAAACACCGTTAGAATGATTAAAAAGAGATATTTCACCGGTTGAATTAAAAGGCTTGAATGAGATAACATCCTCAAAATAGCTTGAACGGATTAAGAGTGGAAACATGAATCTTCGAGATATCTTGAGCACTCTGGAACAATTGAACAGCGAGAAGTGAATGATTAAGAATTGCACCGGCATGAGAAGGTATTTGCAACAAGGAAAGGATATAATTGGCAAAGCTTGAATTGAATTCAGCGGATAAAAGAGAATGAAGAATGATGAACTAGAAGCTCCGTTAGCATCTTCCTGAGAATCATCGGATAAGAACATTGACGGAAAAGAATGGAGAGACTTCACATCAATAAGATGGATACTCGATTAAGAAATCTGAGTCCTTGAAGAAAACAAGGGAGGGAGGGCGGGAAAACAAAGGCAACTTGGGAAGTATGAAACAAACACCGTTGAGGAGAACTGATAATTGATCTTACTGAAGTTGAAATGATTGGATCCACTTGAAGAGAAACACAACGGTGAAAAAGGATTGACAAAACAATCTCGATTATCATGAAGGGTTGGTATTCACATCGGAGTATGAGAACACCATTTGGGAAAGGTATGGAATCAACACTTGACTTCGAAGCAACCCGAATACCACAACTCAAAACAAAACAAAGGATTGGCTTGCATAATAAGCCGGAACAAACATATGATAGAGATTCCGTCCGAAGTTTTCGTGGTGGGGCCTACACGGGCTCGATCGTACAGCACCATCATGTACAAGGAAGTGCACATGACATACGAAGCGTCCCCGAGTCGGCATAGCCAAGGACTCTTTAAGACACAACGAGACCACTGTAAAACCGACCGTGGATAGGCGGACCACTAGACGTCGAACCCCAATTTCATATCATACATCTGTCGGAAAGATATCCTAAGAACTACTTGAATTCCCACCTATGAAACTCCCGAAATTTTCCGGTTATGCAATCAGGTGTTGGGGATACAGGGGAAGCATAATATCTCACCCAAACTAACAAATCCTACATCCAGCTGTATCCATCCATTAACACATAACCAAGAAACCTTCGGAAATCATCTACCTCAACCTTCGAAAAGCATCCGTTATATAAGTTATGGCGATACTCCCGAACTCCCGCCCCAGTACTGGGTGGCGTCGAGGTTATCTCACCAACGAACTGCATAAAAGAGATTTTCGATGTCGGCGTACTAAACACGGGTATTCCAGAACTGCAACGATAAAATTATGATGACAACACCTCAGAGCTCAACTCCCCGGGACACTTCCACTAAACCCCTGACAGGAGGCACCAAGACAATGTTCTCATCATAAAACCATCGGAACGATTCCAAGATACCCGCGTGATCCTAAAAAAAATTAGTGAAATTTGAGAAGAGAAGATTCAAAACTCTACGTCAGAACGCCTTACCGGAGCGATGAGGAGACTGGGAAGTAAAAAGAATTCCTAATCTCTCTGATATATAATTCCTAAAGACTCAAAACATTTTTCTAGACACAACTCGGCCGCTAAAAACGATCAAACAATGGGGCTCCTAAGGTCGGGGAAGGCTCTGATACCAACTTGTAACACCCTCGATGCGACTATAGCTCCCACGTGTCGAGGCACGACTTAGAGACATAATCGCATTGAAGGCATATGTCGCAAGTTAGGCAATCTTCACAACATACCATGTAATATAAATAATAAAGGGGAGATTGCAATAGTTAGCTTACACTCGCCACGTCAATCAAGTACATAAATAACATTACATCATCCAAACACTCATGGCCCGACTACGGCGCCAAAATAAAAGAGAACCCAACATGCGACACGGTCCCGTTCACCCCCAACTGGGAACCACTACTGATCATCGGGAAAGGAAACATAGTAACGTTGAGAGTCTTCGTCGAACTCCCACTTGAGCTCATACGCGTCTCCTGGAGCGGAATCATCAGGCCCTGCATCTGGTGTAATAATAATCTGTGAGCCACAGGGACTCCGCAATCTCGCACCCTCGCGATCAAGACTATTTAAGCTTATAGGTAAGGCAAGGTAAATATAGGTGGAGCTGCAGCAAGCGACTAGCAAATATGGTGGCTAACTTATTCGCAAAAGAGAGCGGGAAGAGGAGGCAAAGCCCGAGTGAGAAACTAGAGAGCAACCTGCGCAAACATTACTCCAACACCGTGTCCACTTCCCGGACTCCGCCGAGAAGAGGCCATCACGGTAACACACTCACTTGATTCATTTTAATTAAATTAAAGTTCAAGTTATCTACAACCGGACATTAACAAATTCCCATCTGCCCGTAACCACGGGCACGGCTTTCGAAAGTTCAAATCCCTGCAGGGGAGTCCCAACTTAGCCCATGACAAGCTCTCACAGTCAACGAAGGAATAGACCTCCTCCCAAGATGTTCCGATCAGACTCGGTATCTCAGTAACTCAAGACACTTCGACAGGTTAAAACAAGACCAGCAACACCGCCCGAATGTGCCGACAAAAAGCCGATAGGAGCTGCACATATCTCTTTCTCAAGGCACACTCAGATGAGCGCTCCATACAACTAAAACCAAACCTCGAGTTTCCTCGAGGGGGCGCTGCACAGGACTCTAGTTTGGACCAACACTCAGAGGAGCACTGGCCCGGGGGGGGGGGGTGAAAATAAGATGACCCACGGGCTCCGGAAACCCGAGGGAAAAAGAGGCTAGGTGGCAAAGGGTAAGACCAATGTTGGGCATTGCTGGAAAAGCTTTAATCAAGGCGAAATATCAAGGGGTTCCCATTATAACCCAACCGCGTAAGGAACACAAAATCCGGGAACATAACACCGATATGACGGAAAACTAGGG
>NC_041392.1:373112033-373144723 GCF_002162155.2 Triticum dicoccoides | reverse complement strand
AGCAACACCGCCCGAATGTGCCGACAAAAAGCCGATAGGAGCTGCACATATCTCTTTCTCAAGGCACACTCAGATGAGCGCTCCATACAACTAAAACCAAACCTCGAGTTTCCTCGAGGGGGCGCTGCACAGGACTCTAGTTTGGACCAACACTCAGAGGAGCACTGGCCCGGGGGGGGGGGGTTAAAATAAGATGACCCACGGGCTCCGGAAACCCGAGGGAAAAAGAGGCTAGGTGGCAAAGGGTAAGACCAATGTTGGGCATTGCTGGAAAAGCTTTAATCAAGGCGAAATATCAAGGGGTTCCCATTATAACCCAACCGCGTAAGGAACACAAAATCCGGGAACATAACACCGATATGACGGAAAACTAGGGCGGCAAGAGTGGAACAAAACACTAAGTGAGAGGCCGAGCCTTCCACCCCTTACCAAGTATATAGATGCATTAAGATAACATAGCAATATAATGATATCCCCAACAAGTAAAATATATGTTCCAACCAGGAACGGCCTCCAATCTTCACCTGCAACTAGCAACGCTATAAGAGGGGCTAAGCAAAGCGGTAACATAGCCAATCAACGGTTTGCTAGGACATTGGTGGGTTAGAGGTTTGACTTGGCAATTTGGGAGGCTTGCAAGCAAGTGGTAGGCATCGTAGCAATGGCATAGCAAAAGAGCGAGCAAACTAGCATAGCAAAGATAGTAGTGATTTCGAGGGTATGATCATCTTGCCTCCACAGTTGTCAGAATTGACTGGATCCTCGAAAGCAAACTCAACGGGCTCCTCATTAGCGAACACGTCTCCCGGCTCTACCCAAACAAGACAAACAAGCAACAAGGATACAATCAACCACGTGCAAGGCCAAGCAATATGATGCAATGATGATATGCTATGAGGGAGTCGATGCGGGATGCAAAATGCAAGATATGACAGGAAATGCATGAACCTGGCCTCAACTTGGAAAACCAAGTGTGCCACTGGAAAGATGAGACGAAATCGCTTGAAAACGATATAAAGAACGCCGGAATCGGAGTTACGGTTTGGAAATGGGAAGTGATTCAAAAATGACACCGGTCTGCGATTTACAGCAAGTAGGCATCTAAATGCAACGAAATGAACATGCTACAGCCACCAAATATGAGAACAAAATACATGGCAGGGATACACACAAGATGCTTAACAAAAGTCTAGCACTGAGCTACGGCCAATTCATCCATTAACAGGTTCAAACAAGCATGGCAAAAATGCATATGATGAACATATCTCAGACTTAGTGAAATTAACACTCGCCTGGAATTTCAGATCAGGTAGCCCTCTTCGGAGCAACAAAACTACATGCTACAGGACCTGAACATAACAAAGTAAAGCATGGCATGGAGCTACTCAAAGAGCTTAACAAAAGTCCCTTAGTGACCTTGAGCCAAAAGGGATCAGAAAATACAATTGCAAGCAAGTGAACATAGCAAAAACATAATCAGTTTTCAGACTTGGTGAAAACTGGCACAAGCTGAAATATAACTCAAGTAGGCATGTTTACGAGATCGATGCACTCACTACGGTGCAAGTCATGGCAAGAAAAGCATACCTCCATCAAGAAGGCACAAAATGCAAGGTAGATATGGCAACAACGATGGCATAGAATGCACGGATCAACTACAGCATCACCGCCAAAACTGCAAACAAGTTGACAATCTGCCCAGATTCACAAAGTAGCAAAAGTAGAGCTTGATTGACTCAAGCTAGGGTGCTCCATAATTTCAAACAAAGACATGGATGGATAGAGCACTACAAGACTAACAAGACTCTCTTACTGATCATCCTCAAATGAGGCACAGATCACTAGGAAACAACAAGAACATATGGCATCATGAGATAAACAGCTCCAGGACTTAGTGAAATTCCTAAGTCCCTGAAAACAGACTTAGCAAGTGCACCACTTTGCAAGCTTGCACAAGTCACCACACACATCACAAAAATACATGGGTTGCACCTCTGGAAAGATGACAAAACCCTTAACAAAACACATGTAGAGCAATAGGGCATAGCATGCACACATTAATCATGGCAAAAATGACAAAAACCTAAACGGAGTAGCAGATCTGACAATTAACTCAAGTAGCCCTCTTCTAACAGCATTTTGGGCATCAAGATGAACTCAAATAAAAATGATGCAATGGAATGAAATGATGTACTCTCTGAGATGAACATTTTGATATGATATATGCATGAATCGGAGCGACGGATGCAAAGTTACAGAGCTACGAACAGAGGCACTTGGATCTGAGAATTTCGGGACTTAGTGAAATTATACCTCCGCGAAAGTCAACGCGGGACGGAGGGATCCGGGACGGAGCGGGTCAGATCTGAGACGGGACGTTTGGTTGGAGGGATGGGTGGATCTGATCCATCTTCTCCGGATCTGACCGGAGAGGAGCTCCGGCGAGGTTGGAACTCCGGCGAGGTGGTGCAGATGGCCGGATCCGGTGATCGGCGGCCGGATTGCGGCGCGGGTAACGCGAAGCGGCGGAGAGGGAGGCGGGACCGGCGCGGGCGTGGCCGGTGGACGGGGCGGCATACGCCGGTGGCAGAGCGACGCGGGGGCGCGCGGCGTGCTTGTCGCCGGCGGGAGGAGCAGGGCGCCGGCGTGCTGGGTGGCGGCCGCGGCAACGCCGGAGAGGCGGCGGCGGAGACGGGCGGCGTGCGGGCGCGGGAGTGCGGCGGCGGCGGATCTGACGAGTTCCGGCGACGGGGCGACGGGGTCGCGGCCTCCGGCGAGGTTCGGGTGGCCGGCGGGAGGCGCGGAGGCGGCGGAGCAAGGGCGGCGAGGTGCGAGGCGACAGCGCGGAGGGTGGGCCCGACGCGGCCCGGTTCGGCCCCGGGGCGGGCCGGATCTGGGCCCCGGGCGGCGGCGGAGATGTGGGGTGCTGGCGGCGGTGACGTGGTGCCCCGCGGTTGGCTCGGGCGGGCGGCGATGCTGATGTGTCGCGACGTGATTCGTCGGAGTGAGGTGGAGGGCGTGGCCGGACATGTCCGGCAGCGCGGGATGAAATTTCTGGCGGCGCGCGGAGGAGTTTTAGGGTTTCATTCGTGAATATTTCGGAGGGGAAAACATATATATAGGTAGAGGGAGCTAGGAGAGTCCAAATGAGGTGCAGTTTGCGGCCACACGATCGTGATCGAACGACCGAGATGATGGAAGAGGTTTAGGTGGGTTTTGGGCCAACTTGGAAGGGTGTTGGGCTGCAATACACATGAGGCCTTTTCGGTCCCTCGGTTAACCGTTGGAGTATCAAACGAAGTCCAAATGATACAAAACTTGACAGACGGTCTACCGGTAGTAAACCAAGGCCGCTTGGCAAGTCCCGGTCCAATCCGGAAATGTTTAATCCCCACACACAAGAAGAAGGTAGAAATGACCACCGGAGGAGAACGAAGCGCCGGATTGCAAAACGGACAACGAGGAAAATGCTCAGATGCATGAGACGAACACGTATGCAAATGAAATGCACATGATGACATGATATGCAATGCATGACACGCAATCAATGACAACGCAACAACAGCGAATAACTGCACGACACCTGGCACATCTGTCTCGGGGCGTTACAACGAAAAACTGTAAAATCTCACCGAGCAACCTGAAAATATGATACCACTTGATAGAGGCGAAGGTGTCCCGATGTTTCGATGAGATAGATATCGTTTTCTGTGGGAGTCGACTTTGACGATCCAACGACAAAAATGCGAAGACGTCATGCCTTAGCAATCGCTAAACCAACTTCCGAGGGTTATTGACCACGCCGGAGCATAATTAACCTAACCATGAGGGTCTAATTCCTGCGACCAAACGAAGAACAAGCAAGAAACTGATATTGCAATATGGATATTGCGAATAAGATAGGAAAGCTTTGTTAACGAAGGTGGGGTTCTGTGACGTCTTGGTCTGGTCGTTGGACACAAACAAAGTACGCGAAGTTGCAGCTATGGTGAGCTTTTAATCTAAACAAAACCCAGAGTATAAATGATGCCCTAAGGACCGTATATATGGAGGAGAGAGGGGGAATTTCGTGGCCCTTGGAGGAGGGGTCCGAAACCAACCCTAACTCTTGTTTCCCCACACATACAGACTCTAAATACAACCTATAATCAAGTATTTCAAAATTACATGGGCCTGGCCCAAAAATAAAGTGACGCAGCACCTAGGATAGCCTCTGGATGAAATTTATGAAGTGGCATCTTGTATATTTCTTGCAAGGCTTAATGCACTCATTATGGTGGCTTCAAAGTCCTGGAATCATCACTTGTAACTCCGTTCTTGTTCCCCTAGCACAGGCCATCATCTCCATGCTTGAACTTGCTCCAAGGTTCATCTTTCTTGTCCAAGCTAGGCCCTTCATTTGTAAGCAAAACAAATGAACATTAGAATCTTTACCAAGGAATGAAAGCACCTGCTAATTTAATTGGCGTGCGCGAGCTCTAGTAATTGGTCCAGTATGTGTAGCAGCAGGGGCTTTGGGTGTAACAATGGTATTGATGTCCTCATCAATGGATCCTTCATTTGTCAGGAAAACAAATGTATCCAATTTAGGATTCATCATATTCTCATGAACATTAGAATCGTTACAAAGAAATGTGTGGGTGCAACAAACCCTGGGTCTGTTGCAATGACTGTGCATAGGCACGGGAACAAGATTCGAGCAACATCCTAAGTTAGAGTACAAGGGAGTAAGGGGTTTGAAGGACCAACGGACAGATCAGAGAGACCGAGATCAAGCCAGAGAAGCAAGACACCATCAAGAGAAAAGCCTCCCTTGTCAGGTAGGCGAGCCCGGCAAGGGGCAAGGCCACACTTAGAAGCGGACAACCAAGGCGTCCCGGCATGTCTCACGAGAGCAAAACCACTTCATCAACTAATGACCCACAAGTATAGGGGATCATTTGTAGCTCTTTTCTATAAGTAAGAGTGTTGAACCTAACGAGGAGCAGAAGGAAATGACAAGTAGTTTTCAGTAAGGTAGTGTTTGCAAGTGCTGAAATTGTAAGTAGCGAGTAGTATGATTGCGAGGTAATTTGTAATGAGCAAGTAACGATAATTGTAACAAGTATGCAGCAAGGTAGCCCAATCCTTTTGAGGCAAAGGACATGCCAAAACAGTTTCTTATAATGAGCAAAGCGTTCTTGAGGGTACACGGGAATTTCATCTAGTCACTTTCATCATATTGGTTTGATTTGTGTTCGCTACTTTGATAATTTGATATGTGGGTGGACCGGTGCTTAGGTTCTGTTCTTACTTGAACAAACCACCTAACTATGATTAACCCTCGCGCAAGCATCCGCAACTATGAGAAAGTATTAAGAATAAATTCTAACCATAGCATTAAACTCTAGGATCCAATCGGTCCCTTATGGAATAGTGCATAAACTGGAGTTTAAGTTTCTGTCACTCTCGCAACCCACCATCTATTTACTACTCCACAATGCATTCCCTTAGGCCCAAATATGGTGAAGTGTCATGTATTCGATGTTCACATGACACCACTAAAGGAATCACAACATACATACTATCAAAATATCGAACACATATCAGATTCACATGATTACTTGTAACATGATTTATCCCGTGACCTCAAGAACGAAGGTAACTACTCACAAACAACAAACATGCTCATGATTACAGGGGTATTTATATGCATAATGAATCTGAACATATAATCTTCCACCAAATAAAGCATATAGTAATCAACTACAAGATGTAATCAACACTAATAGTCAACCCTAGCAACAATCTATAGTTCTGGTAACAACATTGAACACAAGAGATGAACTAGGGTTTGAGATGAGATGGTGCGGGTGAAGATGTTGATGGATATTGCCCTCCCCAAGATGGGAGAGTTGTTGTTGATGATGATGATGATGATTTCCCCCTCCGGGAGGGAAGTTCCCCTGGCAGAATCGCTTCGCCGAAGGCCAAAAGTGCTCCTGCCCAAGTTCCGCCTCGAGGCAGCGGCGCTTCATCCCGAAAGTCCTCTCCTGATTCTTTTTCTAGGTCAAAGTGACTTATATACCAGAAGATGGGCCCCGGAGGTGGGCCGAGGAGGCCACATCCCACCACGGCGCGCTAGGGGGGCCTGGCGCGCACAGGTGGGTTGTGCCCACCTGGTGGCCCCCCTCTGGTGTTTATTGGCTCAAGTATTTCTTAAATAATCCATAAAAAATCTCCGTAAAGTTTCAGCTCATTTGGAGTTGTGCAGGATAGGTGGCCTGACCTAGTTTTTCCAGGTCCAGATTTCCAGCTGCCGGAATTCTCCCTCTTGGTGTGTTCCGTGCAAATTATGAGAGAAAAGGCATTAGAATTGCTCCAAAAAGCATTATTATGGATAAAAACATTATAATAACAGTAAGAAAACATGATGCAAAATGGACGTGTCAACTCCCCCAAGCTTAGACCTTGCTTGTCCTCAAGCGGAAATCGAAATTGAAAAACATGTCCACATGCTTTGAGACAGAGGTGTCAATAAAAACAAAATACAGACATAGAAGCATCATGTTGATTATTATAACATCAACAAAATTAAACATAGGACTTTTATCATATACTTCTCATGAATAAGTAAGAGTTCATCACACAATGGAAGTATAAAGCAAAAACTCTATTAGAAACCAACAAACTCTGTTCTCGGTCAACTTTGCAACTACAATTCATCATCTTTTCAGGAAGGGTCATGTGTCTGAGCCTTTAGGAAAGTCCACATACTCAACCATCATATTGTCTTCTATGATTGCTAACATTCACCTTGTACCCATGAGCAAAACGTTTCAACTCGACACATAGAAAGATAGGGGCTTATTATTTTGCCTCCCAACATACTCACATCAAGGATGATGTCAACAATAATAACTCATGCTATCTATATCCAACTGGTCATATGTGCCTAGATCTTTCCTCACCACATGATGCTTGCCAAAAGAGAAAAATAAAAAGGAATGGAAGGAAAAGTTTGACTCTTTGCATAAAAGTAAATACATAAAAGTAAAAGATAGGCCCTTCGCAGAGGGAAGCAGAGGTTGCCATGCGCTTATTTGTTTGCATGCTCAATCCCTTAGTGCTACAGAACGTCACGTTGTATTGCCCCTTAAGATGACAACCTTTATTATGTAGTCTGTCGCCTTTATTCTATGTCATCCAAGTACGTACAACGCTCAATTTTCTCTTACACTAAATGATCTCACATATTTAGAAGCATTTTTTTATTGCCTTTTTGCACCGATGACAACTTACTTGAGGGATCTTGCTCAATTCCTAGGTAGGTATGTTGGACTCTTGAAGAAGATTTGGGTTTAAGGGTTTTTGGATGCACAAGTAGTATCTCTAGTTAGTACAGAATTTTTGGTTAGCAAAGATAGGGGGCAAGCACCACTTGTTAAAGGATCTATGACAATATGACTTCTATGTGAATATAAAAAACATAAACCATTAAGTTGTCTTCCGTGTCCAACGTCAACAATTTTGGCATATAATATTTTGATGAGGGCTCAGAATAACAAAAGATTTCTAGGATAGTATATCTATATGTGAATCTTCTCTTCCCTTATTAATTCTTTCATGAGTTGCATCATTGACTAATGCTATGTTTGTCAATCTCTAATAAATTTTCTACATATACTTTTCCTTATGTGGTGCCATCACCTACCATAGGATTAGTATATAATCTTTTCATTATGTATTTCCTTTCTTCATTTATTTCCTTTCTCTTTTTATTACTTTATTTGTTTTCTTTATTTGCAACATGAAAGTAAAGAGGGCAAAAACTAAAACTAACTTTATTACATAACTTGCACACGATTACTATGATAGATCACTAAGCAAACTTTCAAATAAGAAAGGATCGAACTAAACTTTATTTCATCCAAAGCAAAAGATTGAACTAAGATAAGTAAAAGAAAAAAGATAGTGGGATGATATGATACCGGGGCACCTCCCCAAGCTTGGCGGAAGCCAAGGGGAGTGCCCATACCCGATACTCAATTCTCCTTTCGGTGGTGAAGGGGATGATGGTGGTGATGAAGGAGAGATCTTGTCCTTGTAGAAGCGTGAAGAGACCATAGTAGATGGAATCTGAAAGAAAACAACAAGGAAAAAGATAATAGAGGATTTCTCCGTGATACGGTAATCAATAGGTTCAGGAAGTATATACAGAATTTCTATCTTGCAGGACAAGTATATGGTGGAAAAACGAAGTACGAGAGGTGTCCCAGGTGGGCACAACCTACCTGGGCGCCACAGGCTTGCCTGACGCGCTCTGGTGTCTTATGCCCACCAGGGGATGCTTCCTGGAAGTTTCTTTATTTCCAAAATTTTGAAATATTCCAAAACTGATAAAAAATATTTTTGCAGATTTTTTGGAGTCTGTTTACTTACCATAGCAAGTACCTCCTTATTTTCACGATTCTGGAGTGTTCTGGAAGGACTCTTTTATATGTTCGTCAGGTGTCAAAGTTTGGATGATATTACTTTCAACATTAATAGTCATACCTGAGATATATGCTTTATCCGTTGCCCATTGACAACCTTAGGGTTAGTGCCTACGAAATTATTTATTTTGATGGCTCCAGACCGGTAAACGTCCTCGATGACATATGGGCCTTCCCATTTCGAGAGGAGCTTCCCTGCAAAAAATCTAAAACGAGAGATGTACAAAAGAACATATTCTCCAACTTTAAACTCACGCTTTTGCATTCTTTTGTCATGCCATCTTTTAACTTTTTCTTTGAATAACTTTGCATTTTCATAATCTTGGGTTCTCCATTCTTATAATGAGCTTATATCAAATAGCCTCTTTTCACCAGCAAGCTTGAAATCATAATTGAGTTCTTTAACTGCCCAATAAGCTTTATGTTCTAACTCAAGAGGCAAATGACAAGCTTTTCCATAAACCATTTTATAAGGAGACATACCCATAGGATTTTTATAAGCTGTTCTATAAGACCAAAGTGCATCATCTAATTTCTTAGACCAATTCTTCTTGGACCTATTGACAGTCTTTTGCAAAAAATCAACTTTATTTCTCTATTTCTAATTTCAATTTGATCACTAGACTGAGGATGGTAGGGTGATGCAATTCTACGTAAAGAACCATGAATAATGTGTGAACCACCATCAGTCATTAAATATCTAATCACTCCAAACCTTGGGAAAATAACTTCCTTAAGCATTTTAATAGAGGTGTTGTGATCAGCACTACTAGTTGGAGTAGCTTCTACCCATTTAGTAACATAATCAACAACAACCAAAATATGTGTATACCCATTGGAGGAAGGAAAAGGTCCCATATAATCAAATCCCCAAACATCAAAAGGTTCAACAGCAAGAGAATAATTCATAGGCATTTCTTGACGCTTACCGATATTACCTATATTTTGACATTCATCACAAGATGAGACAAACTTACGGGCATCCTTGAAGGGAGCGGGCCAATAAAATCCAGATTGCAATAACTTGTGAGCAGTTCTATCTCCAACATGATGCCTTCCATAAGCCTCAGAGTGACATTTCCGTAGGATTTGTCCCTGTTCATGCTCAGGTACACAACGTCTAATAATACAATCTACACCTTCTTTATAAAGATGTGGGTCATCCCAAAAGTAATGTCTTAAACCATAGACGAATTTTTTCTTTTGTTGATATGTGAAGCTAGGTGGCAAATATTTAGCAACAATGTAATTAGCATAGTCAGCATACCAAGGAGTACCATTAGCAACATTTATTGCAGCTAACTGCTCATCAAGAAAACTATCATCAATAGGAAGTGGGTCATCAAGCACATTTTCAAGCCTAGACAAGTTATCAGCTATGGGGTTCTCAGCCCCTTTTCTATCAACAATATGCAAATCAAATTCTTGTAATAAGAGAACCCAACGAATAAGTCTAGGTTTAGCATCTTTCTTTTCCATAAGATATTTAATAGCAGCATGGTCTGTGTGACCAGTTACTTTGGAATTAACAATATAAGTTCTAAAATTATCACAAGCAAACACCACTCCTATGAATTCTTTTTCAGTAGTAGCATAATTTCTTTGAGCACTGTCTAGAGTTTTACTAGCATAATGAATAACATTCAATTTCTTATCAACTCTTCGTCCTAGAACAACACCAACAGCATAATCACTAGCATCAAACATAATTTCAAAAGGCAAGTTCCAATTAGGTGGTTGAACAATAGGTGCAGAAATTAAGGCTTTCTTGAGTGTTTCAAAGGCTTCAAGACATTCATCATTAAAAACAAAAGAAATATCCTTTTCCAAGATACTAGTAAGAGGACTAGAAATTGATAGAGGCAAAGGTGTCCCAATGTTTCGATGAGATGGTGGCTATTGTTTTCTGTGGGAGTCACCCTTGACAATCCGACTATGAACGTGCGAGACGTCACGCCTTAGCAATCGCTAAACCAACTTCCGAGGGGTTATTGACCACGCCGGAGCACGATCAACCTGACCATGAGGGTCTGTTTACTGCGAGCAAAGGAAGAACAAGCAAGAAACTGAGACTGCAATCTGGATATTGCGAATATAAGATGAAAGCTTTATTGATCAAGGTGGGGTTCTGTGATGTCTTGCTCTGGTCGTTGAACACAAACGAAGTACGCGAAGTTGTAGCTACGGCGAACTTTTAATCTAAACAAAACCCAAAGTCTAAACGATGCCTTAAGGGCTGTATATATGGAGGAGAGAGGGGGGAATTTCGTGGCCCTTGGGGGAGGGGTCCGAAACCAACCCTAACTCTTGTTTCCCCACACATACGGACTCTAAAAACTAAGATTGCAATCTGGATATTGCGAATATAAGATGAAAGCTTTATTGATCAAGGTGGGGTTCTGTGACTTCTTGGTCCGGTCATTGAACACAATCGAACTACACAAAGTTGTAGCTATGGCGAACTTTTAATCTAAACAAAACCCAAAGTCTAAACTATGTCCTAAGGGTTGTATATATGGAGGAGAGAGGGGGGAATTTCATGGCCCTGAGAGGAGGGGTCCGAAACCAACCCTAACTCTTGTTTCCCCACACATACAAACTCTCAAAATTGCCTATAATCAAGTATTTCGAAATTACATGGGCCTGGCCCAAAAATAATGTGACGTAGCACCTAGAATATCCTCTGGACGAAATTTATGAAGTGGCATCTTGTATATTTCGTCCAAGGCTTAATGCACTCATTATGGTGGCTTCAAAGTCCTGGAATCATCACTTGTAACTCCGTTCTTGTTCCCCTTGCGCACGCCATCATCTCCATGCTTGAACTTGCTCCAAGGTTCATCTTTCTTGTCCAAGCTAGGCCCTTCATTTGTAAGCAAAACAAATGTATCCAATTTAGGTAGCATCATATTCTCATGAACATTATAATCATTACCAAGAAGCAAAAGTACCTGATAATTCAATTGGCGTGCGCGAGCTCTAGTAATTGGTCTAGTATGTATAGCAGCAGGGGCTGTGGAGGTAACAATGGTATTGATGTCCTCATCATCCTCCCTTTCTTGAAATGAAGTCGTCCTCGATGAAAGCTCATCTTCCTCACCTGAATAAGGCTTCAAATCTCCAATGTTAAAAGTGGGACTAACCCCAAAATCTGCAGGCAACTCAAGTTTATATGCATTATCATTTATTTTCTCTAACACCTTAAAAGGACCATCAGCACGTGGCACTAGCTTTTCTTTGCGCAAATTAGGAAATCTATGCTTACGCAAATGTAACCAAACAAGATCTCCAGGTGCCAACACAACATGTTTTCTACCCTTATCTCCAACAAGTTTATATTTAGCATTCATACGCTCAATGTTTTCCTTAGTTAACTCATGCATTTTGAAAATCAATTCAGCATGTTATTTAGCATCAAAATTAACCTTCTCTGAAGATGGAAGAGGCAACAAATCAATAGGTGCACGAGGTAGGAAACCATACACAATTTCAAAAGGGCACATCTTAGAAGTAGAATACAGTGAACGATTATAAGCAAATTCAATATGAGGCAAGCATTCTTGCCACATTTTCTTATTATTCTTCAAAACAGCCCTAAGCATAGTAGACAATGTTCTATTGACTAGTTCAGTTTGTCCATCAGTTTGCGGGTGACAAGTAGTACTAAAAAGCAGTTTAGTCCCCAACTTAGCCCATAAACATCTCCAAAAGTGGCTAAGAAATTTAGTATCACAATCTAAAACAATAGTATTTGGAACACCATGCAAGCGAATAATTTCACGAAAGAACAAATCAGCAACATTAACATCATCATCGCTTTTATGACATGGTACAAAGTGTGCCATTTTAGAGAACCTATCCACGACAAAAAATATTCTGTCCCTCCCCTTCTTTGTTCGAGGTAAACCTAAAACAAATTCCATTGATATATCATCCCGAGGAACACTAGGTACAGGCAAAGGCATATATAAACCTTGAGGACTGAGTCGTGACTTAGCTTTTGGACATGTAGTGCAGCGAGCAACAAAATGCTCAACATCCCGTCTCATCTTTGGCCAAAAGAAATGTTTAGCAAGTACTTCCTCCGTCTTCTTCATGCCAAAGTGTCCCATTAGTCCTCCTCCATGCGCCTCCTGATGCGGAGCATCCTATGGACATCACCATGTCAAGAGTCCGTTTGGCAAGTGACACGTGCGACATCTACTTCACATACATAAATGTGAATCATCTCCTTTACACGTGGTCACTTGACCCCTTTGAGGATGGTATACTACTTGATACCCCTCTCGTGTGCATGCATAGGTATTGTCGGAACACTACAGACGAGGAGGAGGAGTGCAAGCGCCAAGGAACAACTACACCATCCGCGAGGGAAGCATGGAAGCGACGACGGAAGAAGACGGAGATAGTTTCCACGACCCGGACATCTGGCCCTGGCCCGGACATCCGGCCCCTGGACGTGTCACCAGCAGCAAGGAGCCAGCGGCCAAGTCTACAGGGCCCGGACATCCGGCGACCAGCCTGGACATCCGGCGTGTCCCGAGCCCCCGGACATCCGGCCTCCACCCCGGAAATCCGGACCCCGCCATTCCAGAGAGCAACAAGGTTGGACCCTGCCAGCCCGGACATCCGGCCCCAACGCCCGGACATCCGGCGTCTTGGGAAGGCCCGGACATCTGCCCCCCTACCTGCGAGTAGCGCATCTGGGCCGTGGCCCATGTACCCCTTCGCCCCTTAGACTATATATACTCCCCCTCCACCTACGTTTTCGGGTTAGCGTTGTGATAGCTCATTTGAGAGATAGAGCTTCGCTCATCCATATCAAATCTACTCCATGAGAGAGATCGTGGCCCCTCTACGGAGAAGAACCACCTTGGATTCAATACCCCTTACGGGAAGATCCCCTTGTGGATTCAAGACCTCCTCACGGAGAAGAACTAGTTACCTCTTGTATCGTCCATTATTGACTTTGGATCTTGTATCTTCCTTTGTGTTCATGGATCTAGCGCATGTGTGATCATTCTTGTTGGTTTTAGTGTTTCTCTCGTGTTTCCCCTCGTGATTCCCCTTGTTTTCCCCTCGTGTTCCTCGTGTTCTTCACGGGATACACTCCTTTCATGAAAGATCGGGCGATTAGGGTTCTACCCTACATCATCTTGGTATCTAGAGCCACGTTGATCACAATTTCAGAGCCTCCTCGTTGTGTTTTCTAGCCTAATTTTGTTGTGTTCTTCCCCAATTTCGAAAATCCACACCAAAAATAGCCCCCAATTTTTTTTGTGATTTGTTGGTGAGATGAAGTTTTGTTGGATTTGATCCTTGGATTTGCTTGGTTTCGAGTGGATCTAGCATATCCCCACTTTTCCCCACTTTCCATCCACAAAATCCATCAAATTTTGCCCTTCGAATCATCAATTTCCGCCCCAATTCGAAAATTTCCGCCACAAACGAGATCTGGATTCGTCGGGCCGGACATCCGGGCCATCGGGCTGGACATCCGGGCCCCAAGCCGGATATCCGGCCGTGGAGCACTAAATCTGCTCGATTCTGGACAGACAGCCCCGGAAATCCGGGCTCCACCCCGGACATCCGGCCCCTGGGATTTCAGCCTCCCCCGTTTCACCGTTTTGTCCATAACTAATTCATCTGGAGTACGATTTTCGGGGTCTTTAGCTCATTGAAAAGCTCTTGACATCCCCCTTCCAACAAAAATACTACCATAACCATTTGACTCCATCAAATGTTTGGAACTTTGGCATCTTTGCCAAGGGCTTCCACCACAACCTCCACATAACCACCATCGACTTCCGCAACCTAACCAATTTTGTTCCTTATAGCATTTGTGGTTGCTTGAGTAGTGATTCGAGTATCCTAAGGTGTTTAGGCTACTTAGGGACGATTTCTTCTTCATCAACCACCACCACCATAACTCCCGCATAGGCTTGACCACCATACACTTCTTCCACACCGACTTAACCCAATTTTGTTAGTGTTGTGAGTTGTGTCTCCTAAGGTGTTTCAACTACATAGGGACCGTGCTTTCAACTCCGACACCGTGTATAGTCCACCACCTGACTCTCGACTTCCGCATTGCGTACTCCACAACCCATCATTGCCATTTTCACAATCCCATTGAGCTTCCGCAACCACCACTGCATTCCCGCTACCACCATTTGACATTTGAGATTTTGAGTTTGCGGTTTTTCCGTTTCCTAAGGTGTTTCGGCTACTTAGGGACGAGTCTCCATCATCTTGATATCTCCATCAAGATCACCGCCACTCATCATCGCCAAGGACGTTAACCTCCATATCATCTTGGTATCGTGGTATCCCTCCATTGTATATTCCCTTGCCATTGCATTGATAACCCCTAGCCCATTTTGCGTTACTTGCCTTTCGAGGCTAGAAATTTGAGTATTGCCGGCAATGTTACTTGTGCACATTAGTGATCTACACCATACATTGCATACATACCATATCATATTGGTATCATATCATCCCTTGTGTCACAAGATTGTTCCCATATATACCCAATTGCTATCTTGGTTTGTGCATTTCGCAAAGTGGACATATATAAAAAAATAAGCTTTTAAGCAAAGAAAAAGAGTGAGCAAAGAAGCTTGTAAGCAAGTGCCATAGCATCATACCCCATTGCATATAAGATTGTCATATCCGATCATCTTGGATCATACCACCGGAACATCACATATATAGCATACTTGGGATAGAAAACTCATACATTTTGCATCTTATAGGTTGTGCACAAGTGTCATATCCGCCTATAGAGCAATCATGCTAGAGTCTCTTTGAGTTGTGCAAGACAAGCGTTTTCCGTGGATTCCACATTTTGTGCTCATCCTTGGTTGCGCAACCCCATTTATCTATCTGTGTGTGTGTTCCCGTGTGCCACATAATGCTATTGGTCTACTTGTTACACTTGTGAATTTGTGAATCTCTTTCAACATTATTGACTCTTGCTAACATTTTACATCAAATTTTTGTGACACTATCCTCACCGAGCTCCACCATAAGCCTTATTTGTGTAGGTGAGAAACTGGCAAGAATAGGTACCAATTGTGCTATTTCCTTGTCCACATTGGAGTGATCATTGATCCACTTTCCACTTCGGTCAAGGTACATTTTGTATTCGTTCTTCTCTTTCTCCCAATCATATTTGCTCGAGTCTTGTGATGGATAGGAAAGGCATTTCATCTTCGGTCTACAACAATAATGATGAGTTCGATGCCACGAACAACTCCAACGATGCCAAGATGCAAGCTCAAATGGAGGAGATCAAAGCGCTCATCATGTCCTACAAGCGGTCTTCCTCATCTTCGAGAAGACGCTCAAGAGCACATGCCTCCGAGCTACCATCTCCGGCAAGGTCACATCGGCATCGACACCATCACCACCATGAACATGAAGGTCAAGAGCTCAACACCAACAACCGCTCAACGGCTTCACCATCGGCCTTGGCATCTTCACCAAGCGACTTCAAGGCATCTTCGCCTATGGACATACGGCATCTTCGCCCACAAGCACCTCAAGAGAAGATCCCCAAGCTCAAGTCCGTGACTTCCACGAGCTACTACGACCTCGACATTGACCATGAGATTCCTTTCTATGGGACTCTCAAACCCGAGGAGTATCTCGAGTGGGAGCGTTTGATGGACGACTACCTCAAGCTACATCAACTTCCTCCCGAAAATCAAGTGAAGTGCGCCACAAGGAACTTCCACAACTACGCGTCCACATGGTGGCTTCACATATCTTCGGAGACCTACAACATGAGTTGGCCCAAGACAAAGAGAGCTTTGTGGCGAGAGTTCGTGCCTCCAACCTACACGGAACAACTTCTACACCAATTGGAGAACACCACCCAGGGATCCAAGTCCATAGATGGGCACTTCAAGGAGATGAAGTTTGCCTTGCGACGAGCCGGTGTGGAGGACCCCATTTCGATGAAGTTCCACTTCATGATGGGATTGCACAACGACATCTCCAAGAAGATCTTCCTCGAGAACTACAAGTCCCTCGACGACAACTACATTGGTGCTCTCAAGGAGGAACAAGAACTCATGAAGGCCAAGGGTTCTCGACTCCAAGCACACTTCTCTAAGACCAAGCTCCAAGAAGGAGAGCATGAGCATAGTACCACCAAGATGTCCAACCCCGATGAGCTTCAAGACGATGCTCCCAAGTTCGACTTCACCGCCATCCCTCTTTGTGGCATTGATGATGCCGAGTCCTCCATTACTCTTTTTCAAGACGGTGCGGCGATGAGTACGACTACGGAGACCCTCAAGGACCAAGCTTTGGAGGCGAGCGACAAGGTGGCAAGCAAGGATGATGCTTCCATCTTAGGAGGCGAGAGTGATGATGTGTCATCTTCGGCCTTCATCCACGGTGACGATGACGAGATGGTTGAGCATGGGATTTTCACTTCAACCATGGCGACGTATGATGACTTGAGTGACTTTTGCCACCATATTGAGAGTGAGAGTGACTTCACCACTATCCCCATATATGATGTGTTTCCACAATTCCCATGTGAGGAGAGCCACAACCCCCACCTCTTGAGTGAGATGAGTGACTCCACCATATGTGAGTTTGAGCGCAACTATTTTGAGGAAGTGAGTGAACCACCACATAGAGAGAGTGAGATAGTTGATAGGTCATGTGAGGCCACTTCCAACACTAACGACTTGACCTCTACCTCTATTGTGTCTTCTCATTTGGTGCTAGGTCCCATATATGATGACGCGCCAATTCGTGACAATTTCATCCTCCCTTTGGACAAGATGATGGCCATGGTGGAATACGATGGACCCCCCACATGGTTCCATCAAGATGATGATATTGACCACCATTTGGTCTTACCCACCTCACCTACACCACTAGAGTGGAATGAACAAGGTAACATAGGTGAATGTGACGCTCTAGTCCCACAAGTGGACATTCTTGACATTGATTTCTTGCATGATGTTGATCCACCTATTTCCATGATTCATGCTAGTGCGACTTCCTCATGTGATGATTTGTTTCCCATTTACGATGAGTATGATGATTCTCATGTGGAGTCTAATAGTTGTGATGCCATGTTGCATAGGATTTCTTGTGACAATTCCTTAGGTCACATCATGTTTGCCAATCCGCTTGACTTGTCATATGCTATGCATGAGATCGACCATATGTCATATTTGCAATCTCTTCATAGTGTGCATATGCCTTTAAAATTAACCCAATCTGCACATATGGCATAGATGATAAGCCTATGGTTATTGGCATTTGTTTCTCTTGTGATGATATTGACATGCTACCTTTGCATCATTTATCTCATATGCCATGCCATAACCACCTAGCTTCGGATATGCATTGTTTTGGATGTTGTCAATTTTCTCCATATGATGTTTCCAATATTGCTCATGAGGAGACCCCCATAGTTTCCTCATACATTTTAGGAGATTTTGATTCATCCCATTCATTGCATGATCCCAATACTTGTGTGCACCATATGCTTCCCATGAATAAACATGATATTGATGTGCCATATATTTGTATGCTCAATTTGCATCCCCATAATGTTATACACAATAACTATTCTTTCATGATGGATGACATGTTCTTATACCATGCATCAAATTTCTTTGAGCAACACTTATCTTGTGCTAACTTTCACGTGCACATACACATCATGATGGATGATGTGTACATTTACCACACACACAATTTCTTTTGTTTGTGTCTCTTTTGTGTAGGTACCCATGAATTCTTGTCAACCTCGCAATCCCATGAGTTGAGAAAACGAGCTCTGGAGAGCAACGATGACTTGGGATCCCATGGAGTGTCTTTCCCACCGCTCTCTTCGCGCAAAGACTTCACGCATTTCTTCTACATGACCATCACTTGGCTATGTGTTATTGTCCATTATATATCCTTTGCCCGTCTTTCCATGTTCACTTTGCATGATATCTTCATTACTATGCCTTTCCCATGCATTTGTGACCCATGCTTTGCATTACACATGATGATTGATTATAGTACTTGTATGTGTATTTGCAAGCTTGGTGGAGATATTGCTTGTTATTGCCATGTTTGCTTTGTGCCCCATGCCTATGATTATACTATGATCTTGCTTTGTGTTCATGCTTGCGATATGCCATGTGCATTGCCTATGCCTATTATTTACTCGCATGACATCATTGCCATGATTTCCTCTAGTGTGTTGCATCTTCGCTCCACTAGTTTGCACGACATGATTGTTATTACTTCTTGTCATTCTCTCCATATGTTGCCTCTCTCATGCTAGATGATTTGCCATGTATTGAGTGCAATTATGGCTCTAGTATTGATAATGAGTTTGCACCCATAGCATTCTCACATATATTTGGAGATTTTGACATATTCCTTATGAAGCATGCTTGTCTTACCTCTTTGCACCATATACCTAGTGCCATGAATATTGCCATTGTTGCATCATATTCTTCACGCACTTGTGCTTATAATGGTTATGTGCAAGAGAAGAGAATCATCATGATGGATGATGTGTTTATCTACCATGCGCATACATTCTTTGCTTTCTTGTGTGCATGTGTAGGATACGTGGACTTTGTGTCGACTTCCGCTTCACGTGAGTTGACAATTTGAGCTCTTGAGAGCGAGCCGCATACATTCGACAATGACTCGCTTCTACACCACCTTTCATACCACTTCGGCATTGTGAAGGACGCACAAGGACACACCTTCAAGGTGACATCTTTCTTGAGCATGGATATGACGGATCATACTACTTGTGTTGCTTGCACCATGAGACTTCTTGTTCATATTGGACCACTTGATTACACACATGTTAGAGATCTTGCTTCCACTTGTCATTCTCACCGTTCCATGCATCATGATATATATGCCTTGTGTGTTGCATCCAATTCTTGGATTACTTGCTCCCCTCATATGTTTGGTTGCAACAATGTCATCACTTCACATATGCCATGTCCCATTGATTGCTACATGCTTGCCTTGATTGCCTCACACATGATGAACAATTGCTCTTTCCATTGTGTTGAGTGCCACATGATATTCACTACACCCAATGCACATTATGCTTGGATTGTCTTGCACTTGACCCATCTGTTTAGACACTTCATTTTATTTGGTGTTGTGAATGATTCCTGTGCCTACCATAGACCTTTCATTGAGCAATTTGTGAATGCTTGCTATGATCTTGGGGTAGATGCTTATTCTCTTGTTACACATATTTGCATCACTACCTCACATTTACATGCTTGTCCACATGATATCTTTGATTGTGCTCAATTTATATGCTTATATGCCATGTCACAATCCTTTGTCAAACCATATGCTTTGAATGATGACGACACTTGTTTCATGACTCACCTATCGAATGCTTCGTTTTGCACTAACGCTAACCACATTTGTTTTTCCAAGTGTTTGTTGTCTTTGCTACTTTTGAAGGAATCCCAAGATGGTGCGACATTGGAAAGTGCCCATTTCGAGCTTCAAGATGACGAGAACTTGGTGATCGACCACTCCTACACGGCGACGCCGTCTCTTTCCCATGGTGATTTGGATTTCGATCCGAGGTCGGATCTTTCCCAAGGGAGGGGAGATGATGCGGAGCATCCTATGGACATCACCATGTCAAGAGTCCATTTGGCAAGTGACACATGCGACATCTACTTCACATACATAAAGGTGAATCATCTCCTTTACACGTGCTCACATGACCCCTTCGAGGATGGTATACTACTTGACACCCCTCTCGTGTGCATGCATAGGTATTGTCGGAACACTACGAACGACGAGGAGGAGTGCAAGCGCCAAGGAACAAGTACACCATCCGCGAAGGAAGCATGCAAGCGACGACGGAAGAAGACGGAGATAGCCTCCAGGACCCGAACATCCGGCCCTGGCCCGGACATTCGGCCCCTGGACGTGTCACCAGCAGCAAGGAGCCAGCGGCCAGGTCTACAGGGCCCGGACATCCGGCGACCAGCCCGGACATCCGGCGCGTCCCGAGCCCCCAAACATCCGGCCTTCAGCTCGGAAATCCAGACCCCGCCATTCCAGAGAGCAACAAGGTTGGACCCTGCCAGCCCGGACATCCGGCCCCAGCGCCCGGACATCCGGCCCCCCTACCTGCATGCAGCGCATCTGGGCTGTGGCCCATGTACCCCTTCGCCCCTTAGACTATATATACTCCCCCTCCACCTACGTTTTAGGGTTAGCGTTGTGATAGCTCATTTGAGAGATAGAGCTTCGCTCATCCATATCGAATCTACTCCACGAGAGAGACCGCGGCCCCTCTACGGAGAAGATCCACCTTGGATTCAAGACCCCTCACGGGAAGATCCCCTTATGGATTCAAGACCTCCTCACAGAGAAGAACCGGTTACCTCTTGTATCGTTCGTTGTTGACTTTGGATCTTGTATCTTCCTTTGTGTTCATGGATCTAGCGCATGTGTGATCATTCTTGTTGGTTTTAGTGTTTCTCTCGTGTTTCCCCTTGTAATTCCCCTTGTTTTCCCCTTGTGTTCCTCGTGTTCTTCGCGGGATCCGCTCCTTTTGTGAAAGAACGGGTGATTAGGGTCCTACCCTACATCACCTCCTGCAACAACAAAAGACGAACGGAGCTAGCTGGAATGCATAGCTTGTTATCACGGAACACAAATCCATCATTAACGACGAACTTGTTCCATGTTCTTTCTTCTTTACAATTCTGCATTACATCTTTAAAATCAGCACCATGCACATATTGATCTTTGATGGTCTCCAAAGCAAATATTTTGAAGTCAAGTTGTGAAAGCATAGTATAGCGATGAGACAATGCATCATCAATAACATTTTATTTACCCTTCTTGTGTTTAATAACATAAGGGAAAGTCTCAATGAATTCAACCCATTTAGCATGTCTACGATCCAGTTTAGCTTGACTTTTAATATGTTTCAAAGATTCATGATCAGAATGTATAACAGATTCTTTGGCCATAAATAATGTTTTCATCTCTCTAAAGTCCGAACAGGAGCATATAATTCTTTATCATAAGTAGAATAATTCAGACTAGGCCCACTCAATTTTTCAGAAAAGTATGCAACATGTTTGCCATCTTGTAATAACACACCTCCTAATCCAAATCCACTAGTATCACATGCAAGCTCAAAGTCTTACTAAAATCAGGAAGTTGGAGTAAAGGAGCATGTGTCAACTTATCTTTCAATACCGTGAAGGCTTCTTCCTGTGCGGTACCCCAAACAAAAGGCACATCCTTCTTTGTAAGCTCATTGAGAGGTGCAGCAATGGTGCTGAAATCTCTCACAAAATGCCTATAGAATCCAGCGAGGCCAAGAAAACTCCTCACGCGTGTGACCGTTCGGGGCTGCGGCCAAATCTCAATAGCTTTAATCTTGGCTTTATCAACTTCAATTCCCTGTGGAGTAACAACATATGCAAGAAAAGATACTCGGTCGGTGTAGAAAGTGCACTTCCCCAGGTTACCAAACAAACGTGCATCATGTAGAGCAATAAAAACATCACGTAAATGTTCCAAATGTTCCTCCAAAGATCTGCTATAAATCAGTATATCATCAAAATAGACTACCACAAATCATCGAATGAAAGCACGTAAAACTTCGTTCATTAATCTCATGAAAAGTACAAGGGGCATTAGTTAACCCAAAAGGCATGATTAACCACTCATATAATCCAAACTTAGTTTTAAATGTTGTTTTCCATTCATCTCCCAATTTCATACGAATTTGATGGTATCCACTATGCAAATCAACTTTGGAAAATATTGTAGAGCCACTCAATTCATCAAGCATGTCGTCTAGCCTAGGAATAGGATGACGATAACGAATAGTAATGAAGCGGAGCATCCCAAGGTCATCCCCATGGACCTACCATCATCTCACCAAGTGCCTAGCGGACTCATGACACGAGCACGTGCAAGAACTCTCGGAACCGAGGTGACATCTCTCCTCTCACAAGTTCACTTTGATGCACATGAGACATGGCTACTACCTCAAACAGAGACATTATGCATACTCATGTATCAAGGAGTTAGCCATGAAGAAGCTAAGGAGCAAGGAGAATCAGAAGAGGAAGATGGACGTGAAGAAGAAGAGACACAGAAGAAGCTACAGGCTCCGGACGACTGACCAAGACTGGACGTCCGAAGATCTACAGGCTCCGGACGACCGACCAAGACCGGACGTTCGATGATCTCCAGGCTCCGGACGTCCGACCTTCTTCGGACAAACGACACACCCACACCCGAGCCGATACTACGGATTTCCGAAGCCCTCCGGACGACCGGCCCCGACCGGACGTCCGACCGAAGCACACCCAAGCCGAATCTATGGACATCCGACGAGCACCGGTCGTCCGACGCCTGTGTGCTGCTATGTCTTGGGCCGCAGCCCATGTACCCCCCACTTCGTCGCCTTTTGCACTAAGACTATAAATAGACCAACTATTCCTTCTAGCTAGGGTTAGCAAAGGATTAGCTCATATTTTGTGTGAGAGATTTGCTCATCCACTTGGTTACCTTCTCCTCAGAGATAGCGCCTCCTCGAGAAGATCCCCCAAGCGGATTCAAGACCCCTTGACGGGAAGAACATCAAGACCTCCTCACACAGAAGACCGACTACCTTTGTATCATCCCAAGTTGACCGTGGATCGTGTGATCTCTTATGTACTCGAGGATCTAGCATATGTGTGACTATTTCTTGTTGCTTTAGTGATTCTCTCATGTTTCCCCTCGTGCTTCCCCTCGTGTTTTCCCTCGTGTTCTTCGTGTTCTTCGCGAGATCCTCTCCCTTCATGAAAGATCGGGCGATTAGGGTTCTACCCTACATCAAGTAATATTATTAATGCCTCTACAATCAACACACATATGCGACGTACCATCCTTTTTGGGCACTAGTATAATAGGAACAACACAAGGACTAAGAGATTCGCGTATATAACCTTTGTTGAGCAGCTCCTGTACTTGATGGATAATCTCCTTCGTCTCCTCTGGATTGGTACGGTATGGCGCACAGTTAGGCAACGAAGCACCAGGAATTAAGTCAATCTGATGCTCAAGCCCTTGAATAGGTGGTAATCCTGGTGGCACGTCTTGTCGAAAGACATCAGCGAACTCCTGCAAAATGTTAGTGACAGTAGGACGCAAAGAGGAAGGTACATCCTCGAAAGAAAATAACGCCTCTTTGCACACAAAAGCATAGCAAACAGATTTGCTGAAATCTAGATCATCGCTATTAGATTTGGTGGCAAGTAAACATGCACTTTTCAATTTAATTTCAGAAGCAACACTAGATGGTTTATTATTAGGCTTCATTTGTTGCTCAAATTCTTTAGCCACAATCTGATTTTCACTCTTATGTTTCTCCTGTTTTGCTTTATTAGCTCTATTATTATCATCTTTCAAAATGGAATCAGGAGTCATAGGGAGCAAAGTAATATTTTTGTCCTTATGAACAAGAGTATACTGATTGTTTCTACCATGGTGTACATATTTTTTTTATCAAATTGCCATGGTCTACCAAGTAATAAGGAACATGCTCGCATAGGTACCACATCACAATCAACATAATCAGCATATGTAGATATACTAAAATGCACGCGAACAGTATGTGTTACCTTAACCTTGTCGTTGTTGTTGAACCATTGGATGTAGTAAGGATGAGGATGCGGTGAATAGAACGTTCCTTCACAACTCCCTTTGTATGGAACAAATTATGCCTCTGATTTTGCTCAGCTTGCGTAACCTGCTCACTCAAAACACGTTGAGCAACTAAACATTCATATCTGTCAGCATCTTCAGCAGCCATGTATTGCGTCTCATGATCAGAATCCTCTCCACTGTGTTCTTCATGTGTAATAAGAGCCAAAGTCTCCTCATCATAGTCACTAGCGGACTCATACCCACCATCCTCAGTAGCAATCATCACACGTTGAGATTTTCATTCTCTCGCAAAATGTCCTCTTCCCTTACAATGCCGACAAATAATATCACCTGTGTGCCCTGTTGATGCCATGGAAGAAGAAGAGCTCTGCGTAGGCCCGACAGGTGTGCTCTTGGCGGATAGTGGTGGTTGTGCCTGCTTTCTTGTATCATGGCTGGAGGTGGCACCTGATGGAGGTGCTGGTGTAGTGGACATAGAGGATGCACATGGTGTCCATGATGAAGATCGACCTGAAGAAAAGTTATTTCGCGCCAATGCCTGTCGATCCTGCACTTCACATTCAGCTTTACAAGCAAGATGGAATAAACGAGTGATATTATTATACTCCTTATACTCTAGAATGGTCTGAATCTCTTTATTTAATCCACCCATAAAACATGCAAGCATAGCTTCATTCTCCTCAACAATACCACATCTAATCATGCCAGTTTGTAATTCCTGATAATATTCTTCTACATATTTTTCCTTGTCTTAAACGCTGCAATTTTTTAATAAATTCACTATGATAATATGGTGGAACCCAATGACTACGCATAGCAGTTTTCAAAGCAGCCCAAGTAGCTGGAATAGGATATAACCTACAATGTTCAGACCACCAAACACATGCAAAGCTAGTGAAAGCACAAACAGCAGCAGGAACACGGTTGTCCTCAGGATATTGTAAACATGTAAATCATTGTTTAGTTTCTAATTCCCAAGTAAGATATATATCAGGAACATATCTACCCTCAAATGGTGGAATATTCAATTTTAGTTTAGGGAGATGGTCATGATCTCGTACTTGAGGGGAGCCCTACCATTGCCATTATTTCCATGTGGACGACCTAGTGGTTGTGGTGCTGTGGTTTCACGTAGTTCTGATTTTGATCAACCTCATCCCCGTAATATCCTGCATTATCATACTCCTCCACATCAGCAGCAGGAGCCACAGAAGTATCAACAACAGCACCAACAGTTTGGCCAGGCGCAAGAGGGACATGGCTCGCTCGGCGGAGGGCTGTTTCGCGACGTGGAGGTAGTCGTTGTTGTTGTTGTAGAGGTGCATTAGGTGTAGCCGGTGGTGGTGGTGGAAGACGTGCGAGAAATTCATTAAACTTGTAATCGAGCTTTGTTTCGAACGTCTTCTCAATGCCATCTATCTTCTCCATGGCATCTTCAAATCTGTTTAGCACATCTTGCACCTGTCCACTCATCATTTGCTGAAATTTATCATGCAACTCCTTATTCGTCATGTTCCCCCAGTCAGTCTCGTCAGCTTGTGATCCTGCCATGGTTAGCAGCAATAGAAACACAAAAGAATATGATCCTGCAGACTACTAACAAGAGGTGGCGGTGGGTGTCACAAATCCGTCAAGAAAATCTCAAATTCTTACCAGTTCTTACCCAGCAGTAGGCGGTGATAGGCAACCGTCGTAGTCAAAACTCTCAAAGCTTGGATAGGGCGATTACCAGGGAGAGTCAAATGCATGATGTAGATGTATGTGGAGCTGGGAAGGCTTAGAATATGGTAGCAAAAAGGGTCAGCAATAATCTATTCAGAGATGCAAAGTTGAATAAACGCTCAACAACAGCACTGTGCTGGTCCTAGGCTAGACCGTGCTAGAGACGCGAGCCTAAAACACTAACAAAATCACGATGCTGCACGTAAACAAGGGAGGAGCACACTCTGATTTTTTATTTTTTTTGCACTTTTTTCCTATTTTTTTTGCTCCGCAACAATTTTTTTTCGAAAAAGTCTACAAATGGTCTAAAATCTGCCTAGCCAGAATTTTCCTGACTTAGTTTTTTAAAACTAGAACTATTTTTCTACTGCGGGTATCACGGAAGTTCGGGAGTCCTACTCTGTCATGACTCGGAGTATCGCGTGATCTGGAACTTGAAAATAAAGGAACAAATATTGGACTCGGACTGGTGGCGAGATGAATCTGGTGGAACTCGGACTGGTGGCGGCGATGAATCTGGTGGAACTCAGACTGGTGGCGGATATATGTTGCAGGTGGACTCGGATTGGCGTGATGGCGGCGGATAGGTGGTAGCGTATATGGACTCGGATTGGCGGTGAATATGTAGTGGTGGTATATGGCAGCGGCGATTATGATGATGCGGTGCTGATATATGGCAGCAGCGACGTGACAACCTATGAACAGAACTCGAAACTCAAGGACTAGACGCTAAGACCAGCAGCTTGACACGACGATGAAACCGCAAATTCAACAAAGAAAATACAGAAAAGATTACGCAAAGGCTCAGATTGGATCGGATAGGATGAACTAACCATAATTTTTTTGGCTTTTTCATGGACTATAGGTATGAAGAACAGACTCGATCGAAACTACGAAAAAACTGTAATATCTCACCGAGCAACCTGAAAATCTGATTCCACTTAATAGAGGCAAAGGTGTCCGATGTTTCGATGAGATGGTGGCTATCGTTTTCTGTGGGAGTCAACCATGATGATCCGACTACGAATGTGCGAGACTTTGCGCCTTAGCAATAGCTAAACCAACTTCGAGGGGTTATTGACCACACCGGAGCACGATCAACCTGACCACGAGGGTCTATTTCCTGCGAGCAAAGGAAGAACAAGCAAGAAACTGAGACTGCAATCTGGATATTGCGAATATAAGATGAAAGCTTTATTGATCAAGGTGGGGTTTTGTGACGTCTTGCTCTGGTCGTTGAACACAAACGAAGTACGCGAAGTTGTAGCTACGGCGAACTTTTAATCTAAACAAAACCCAAAGTCTAAACGATGCCTTAAGGGTTGTATATATGGAGGAGAGAGGGGGGAATTTCGTGGCCCTTGGGGGAGGGGTCCGAAACCAACCCTAACTCTTGTTTCCCCACACATACGGACTCTAAAAACTGCCTCTAATCAAGTATTTCGAAATTACATTGGTCTGGCCAAAAATAAGGTGACGCATCACTTAGAATAGCCTCTAGACGAAATTTATGAAGTGGCATCTTGTATATTTCGTCCAAGGCTTCATGCACTCATTATGGTGGCTTCAAAGTCCCGGAATCATCACTTGTAACTCCATTCTTGGTCCCCTTGCGCATGCCATCATCTCCATGCTTGAACATGCTCCAAGGTTCATCTTTCTTGTCCAAGCTAGACCCTTCATTTGTAACCAAAACAAATGTATCCAATTTAGGAAGCATCATATTCTCATGAACATTAGAATCGTTACCAAGAAACAAAAGTACATGATAATTCAATTGGCGTGCGCGAGCTCTAGTAATTGGTCCAGTATGTATAGCAGCATGGGCTGTGGGTGTAACAATGGTATTGATGTCCTCATCAGAAATTTTAGAGAAGTCTTTAATAAATCTCCTACAGAAACCAGCATGACCTAGGAAACTACGAATACCTTTGATGTCCTTAGGACATGGCATTTTCTCAATAGCATCAACCTTAGCTTGTTCCACTTCAATACCTCTTTCAGAAATTTTATGACCCAAGACAATGCCTTCGTTAACCATAAAGTGGCATTTCTCCCAATTCAAGACAAGATTTGTTTGTTTACATCTCTGGAAAACTCGATCAAGATTGCTTAAACAATCATCAAAAGGCTCCCTATAAACAGAGAGTCATCCATGAAAACTGAGGGAGTCCTGGATTAGGGGGTGTTCGGGTAGCCGGACTATACCTTCAGCCGGACTCCAGGACTATGAAGATACAAGATTGAAGACTTTGTCCCGTCTCCGGATGGGACTTTCCTTGGCGTGGAAGGCAAGCTTGGCGATGCGGATATTCGAGATCTCCTGTCATTGTAACCGACTCTATGTAACCCTAACCCCATCCGGTGTCTATATAAACCGGAGGGTTGTAGTCCGTAGGCAATCAACTCCATATACAACAATCATACCATAGGCTAGCTTCTAGGGTTTAGCCTCCTTGATCTCGTGGTAGATCTACTCTTGTACTACCTATATCATCAATATTAATCAAGCAGGACATAGGGTTTTACCTCCATCAAGAGGGCCCGAACCTGGGTAAAACATCGTGTTCCCTGCCTCCTATTACCATCCGGCCTAGACGCATAGTTCGGGACCCACTACCCGAGATCCGCCGGTTTTGACACCGACATTGGTGCTTTCATTGAGAGTTCCTCTGTGTCGTCGCCTTTAGGCCCGATGGATCCTTTGATCATCAACAACGATGCGGTCCAAGGTGAGACTTTGCTCCCCGGACAGATCTTTGTCTTCGGCGGCTTCGCTCTGCGGGCCAATTCGCTCGGCCACCTGGAGCAGATCGAAGGCTACGCCCCTGGCCATCAAGTCAGGTTTGGAAGCTTAAACTACACGGCTAACATCCGCGGAGACTTGATCTTCGACGGGTTAGAGCCACGACCAAGCGCGCCGCACTATCTCGAGGGGCATGACCCAGCTCTGCCTCCGGACAGTGTCCTGGAGGCCGCACACGCATCGGTTCCGACCCCTAACTCGGAGCCTATTGCGCCAATCGAGTATGAGCGGTTGGACGTCACCTCGGGGGCTGCGATCCCAAAAGCGATCGAGCCGAACGCTAGCCCCGCACTCTGCACGACCCGTGACTCCGAGGATCCGGACTCCTCCCCGGACTCCGAACCCCCCGTGCCCCTGCCAATTGAATCCGATTGGGCGCCGATAATGGAGTTCACCACCGCAGACATCTTTCAGCGTTCGCCTTTTGGCGACATCCTGAATTCTCTCAAGTCTCTCTCTTTATCAGGAGAGCCCTGGCCGGACTACGGTCAGCGAGGGTGGGATACAGGCGATGAGGAAATTCAAAGCCCACCCACCACCCACTTTGTAGCCACTGTCGACGATCTAACCGACATGCTTGACTTCAGCTCCGAACACATCGACGGCATGGACGACGATGTAGGAGACGAACAGGAACCAGCACCTGTAGGGCGCTGGAAGGCCACCTCGTCATATGACATATATATGGTGGATACCCCTAAAGGAAGCGACAACAAGGAAAAAGGGGATGGGACGAGAGGTCGACCCCCCGAAAAGCAATCAAAGCGTCGGCGTAAACGCCGACCCAAGCCCCGCCTCGACAAAAACCCAGCCATAGAGCAGGACGAGCCGGTAGATGACGAACAGGCCTTAGAGAAACCGTCCGAACAGGGCAACACGGATAGAGAAACCGAACATCCCTCCTCCGGCGAAAACGGCATTCCGGACGACCTCACGCCGAATAAACCTATGGAGCAGAAGAATCTCCACGAGAGGCTCGTTGCAACTGCACGCAGCCTAAAAAAGCAGAAGAGGAAGCTAAAAACAGCGGAAGATGCACTCCGGATTAGATGGAGCAAAGTAATCAATACCACAGATAAGTACGGCGACAGTCGCCGCACTAAAAGCTATCCGAAAAGAAGGCTACTGCCTGAATTCGACGAAGAGGCCCTAGAGCCCTCGCATTCAAAAAATGAAAAATCCACACGGTCGGATAGACGACCCCATAAAGCGGTAAGCGGCGCCGCACCTAAATCGGCATGCGACCCACTTAAGGGTTCGCATCATGGCCCAGTCAGGTCCATTTATGGGCCAAGAAAGCAAGCTCTCGTAAGCAACGCTATGAAGCCATCATCAGAATCCGGCACACCCAAATACAGGGGCGCCGCACACCCCCTATGTTTCACTGATGAGGTCCTGGACTATGAATTCCCAGAGGGATTCAAAGCCGTAAACATAGAGGCATATGATGGAACAACAGACCCTGGAGTTTGGATCGAGGATTATATCCTCCACATACACATGGCTAGAGGAGATGATCTCCACGCCATAAAATATCTACCCCTTAAGCTTAAAGGGCCAGCCCGGCATTGGCTTAAAAGCCTTCCCGAAAACACAATTGGAAGCTGGGAAGAGCTCGAGGATGCTTTCCGAGCAAACTTTCAAGGGACCTATGTCCGCCCTCCGGATGCAGACGATCTTAGTCACATAACTCAACAACCCGGAGAATCAGCTCGGCAGTTCTAGAATAGATTCCTCACTAAAAAGAATCAGATAGTCGACTGTCCGTCGCCGAAGCCTTAGCAGCTTTCAGGCATAATGTCCGAGACGAATGGCTCGCCAAACACCTCGGCCAAGAAAAGCCAAGAACAATGGCCGCACTAACAAGCCTCATGACCCGCTTTTGTGCAGGGGAGGACAGCTGGTTGGCAAGGTGCAGCCCCAGCGACCCAAGTACATCCGAAACTAGGGATGGAAATGGAAAACCGCGACGCAACAAGTACCGTCGCTGGACTAAGGACAAAAGTCCGAAGAGCACGACAGTCAATGCCGGATTCAAAGGCTCACGACAAAATCAGGAAAAATCGCCCCCCCCCAGGATAACAGGGACGATCCATCCAACCTAAATAAAGTCCTGGACAGGATATGTCAGATACACAGTACTCCCGGGAAGCCTTCTAACCATAGCCACAGAGACTGTTGGGTTTTCAAACAATCCGGCAGACTCAATGCCGGACACAAGGGGCTCGACACACCAAGCGAAGACGAGGATGAACCCCAAAAGCAGAGCACCAGGAAACAAAAGAACTTCCCACAAGAAGTAAAAACAGTGAACTCACTTCACATAACAAAACGTGCGGCGCCCGTAAAGGTACGCACCACACGGCCCATCCCCAAAGGGTCCTGCCACTGGTTGTCAAAACCGATCATCTTCGATCAGCTAGATTATTCTAGGAATATTAAGAATATAGGCTGGACTACCTTGATACTCGATCCAATAATTGGCGGACTCCAGTTTTCAAATGTCCATATGTACGGCGGCAGTGGACTAGACCTGATATATCAGGATACAATCCAGCACATGGGGATAAACCCAGCAAGAATCCGCCGCAGCAAAACCTCCTTTCAAGCGGTCATACCTGGTCCGGACACCCATTGTATGGGTTTTCTCCGGCTCGAAGTCATATTCGGCTCTGCCGATAACCTCCGCCGTGAAAAGCTGACCTTCCATATCGTCCCGTTCTCAAGTCGCTATCAAGCACTACTAGGACGCGAAGCTTTCGCTCGCTTTAACGCAATACCGCATTATGCATCTCTTACGCTTAATATGCCCGGTCCACGAGGCATCATCTCTTTGAAGGGGAAGCACTAAAGTGCGCCTCCCCAAGCGGAGGACTGTGCGGCCGCTTTGACAGCCCCACAGCAAAATGGCCTCACCGGCCAAAAAAAACTTCGAAATAGATCATTCAAGACCACGAACGCGGATAGACGAGTTCGGTGAAAAATCATCATTGATGCAGGCCTAGAAGCCATATACCCCTGCACTAGGGGCTCCACGCATATACAATAAGATACAGTAAAGCTCAATCTTATATATCTTACTTTATACTTTGCTTATTTTAAACTTTTTCGGCACGACCCGTTTTCAACTCAGTTCCTCTCTTTTACAGATGAACGTCGTGCGGCGCCCGTCTAGGATACGGCACAACGGAGACACAGGCGCAGACGTGCAGCAGGGACCCGTCCTAAAGGATTCTTTTCAGATTAAGACCCTGCGTAAACCTTTTTTACTGTCTCTTGTTGCTACACATCCCCTGGTTTTTTTCTTTCTGATATAACCAAGGAGGAGGCTGGCGTCTTGGCATGTGGCCACGTCAGAATTTTTGCACGTACCTGGACACTAGGGGCTTTTTTAATAAAGAGTGTTGTTTTGCCCGCACTCATAAAGACCGAACACCTTAGGGAGTGTTCGGCGTCGCGAGTTTTGGCATTATATGCATCAGCTCCAAATCATGTCTTTGGTCAAATGTTGGGTTGCCCGGCTCCTGAGTTCGGCTACCTTACGTTCCGCTCTATCGGCTAAGGTAGCACCAGGAGAACTACTGCGACTGTGCCCCGGTTCGGCCGGGCGAGCACCTCAGTAGAGGAAGCCGAAAACTGACTGTCATGATGTAGCGTGAGACTGGTCAGCCACTCGATGACCTATCAGAATCTATCGGATTCCTCCGCTTTAACGAAGGGCCGTTTCCCGGTCAGGCACATACGCGCCCCGAACTCGGACGAGCGCAGTTGCCACCAAGGGGCTACCTAAATAGTCTCACTGTCAAACTCCTATGGCTAAGTGAAAGTGTTAAAGCATTATAGTCCAGTTGCCTGGCCCGCTGCGCTATCACCTCCTTTGTAGGACCAAGACGTTGGGTTAAGTGTGAAAATGCGTCTTCTGCGAGCACCCCCGCACTATGTGCGTGGGGGCTGAAGCCAACGACTGCCATCTTTCAGAT
>NC_041392.1:373070944-373111595 GCF_002162155.2 Triticum dicoccoides | reverse complement strand
GGTTGCCTGGCCCGCTGCGCTATCACCTCCTTTGTAGGACCAAGACGTTGGGTTAAGTGTGAAAATGCGTCTTCTGCGAGCACCCCCGCACTATGTGCGTGGGGGCTGAAGCCAACGACTGCCATCTTTCAGATTCTATATATATATATATATATATATATATATATATATATATATATATATATATATATATATATATATATCTTAAAACGGCCGCACAGTAGGTGTTCCCCATACTTGGAGGCACAAGTATAAAAAAGGCCACTATAGTTTATCAAAATATTACTTTATAATTACATATGCTACCATAACATAGCATCTTTCGGGCACTGCGTCTCTATTACACGAGCGCCTTCAAGAACTTCCTGAAAATAGTGCTCGGAGGGTACTCGGCTTTTGTCCGAATCTTGGGACGCAACAACGGTGGTCTCCATCTCTGCCCAGTATGTATTAACAAGGGCAAGAGCCATCCTAGCGCCCTCTATGCATGCTGACCTCTTCATTGCATTTATACGCGGCACCGCGTCAAGGAATTGCTGCACCAAGCTGAAATAACTCTTCGGCTCCGATCTCCCCGGCCACAGGTGACCCATGACGTACTTCATGGCGAGTCCAGACAACCTATTCAGTTCGGCCCATTGAGCCAAACAATCATCCACTGCCAGTGGACGCTCTGGATTGTGAAACTGCGACCAGAAAAGCTTTTCCACTTCGCGATCTTTCTGATCTCAAAAGTGTTTGGTCGCATCAGCAGCACTCGCTGCCAAGTCTAGATAGGTATCCTCCACATTCCACATCCAGTCCAACGGAGCAAACTTCGGATCACAAAATTTCCTTTGCAGCATAAAGGGCTTTCCAGCCGCAATCTGTTCGGCCTGACGCAGCTCCTCCTTCGCAGATCTCATCGCAGAGCGCGCGTCCTTGGCATTGGCAACGGCCTTCTCTAAGTCCGTCTGTTTCGCCTGGTCTTCTTTTTCAAGGAGTCTGCAACGGTCTATAGCGCTTTTTAACTTTTCGGCCATCTCGGCCATCTCTTCTTTGCTTCGGCAATGAGCAGCCTGTTCGGCTCTTAGCTCTTCAAGGGCTTTCCTGGTGGCCGCATCACTTTTGCTGGCTTGTTCTTTAGCTCGGGCAAGTTCTGCCCTAAGACTCTCCACGGCGGCTGCACCATCTGCGTCAATCACACACATCGTAAGACACATGCATAAAACTGTTCTTACCTGATGCCGCCCGAGGAATTACATACCTTGAGCCTCATCAAGCTGCTTATCGACAAGCGTGATGTCAGCATCTGCCACGTCCAGTTGCCGCTTTAGTTCGGCAAAATCGTCAGTTCAGCTCGATTCCGGACACACTGCCGCCTACATTCAAAGGCAACATCTTAGACCTGGGATTATGATCCTCCGCGTGCCGTCATTTCTTGACGACGCGCAGAGTCTCAGGGGCTACTATCTACACAGGGCGCATCTTATCATGCGCAACTGACATAAGTATACATTATCTAATGTACCTCGAAACCCGTCAGTAAACTTTTGACGGCCTCATACAATCCGCTCTCTACGGATGAAATCTTTTCAATCACTGTGCCCATCAATGCGCGGTGCTCCTCTGAGATAGAAGCTCGCCCCAGCAGAATCTTTAGCTCCTCCGACCGAGCACCAGACGGTGCCGGGCTCGTCCCATGACCTCTTTCGAAGGTTGGACGCAGAGAACCTCGGGGGGCCGCATAGCCACCTTCCGCCCCTGCCAGATTTGGAGAAACCCTCCGCGACGACACCTTAGGGTCGCCCGCCTAGCTAGGCGGCACGGCACGGGGAGGCGTCCCGCTCTCCATCATCTCCGGAAGGAGATCCCCTGAAGACGAGCTCTGCTGAGAAGGGCTGAGGTCCGAGCTACAACATAAAGGTTTGGTTAATCTTCTCAGATACAAATCAAGGACTTCCCTCATCCCTCAAAAGGAAAATCTTTTCTCCACTTACGGCTCGCTGGAGGGCTGATCCCCTTGAGGGCGTAGTTCGGCCGAGGAACTCCCCGACTTCGGACCCTCTGACGAGGATTTTCGCCCCCGTTTCGAGGCCATGGTTTCCGGGTCGTCAGAGGCGGCTCTCTTCTTCCCCTTAGGAGAGGAATTGTCGGTTCCTCCCTTCGGAGAAGCCTCCTTCGAGGAGGCCTTAGCTTCCTTGTCCTCTCCCTCCAAAGGCATTATCTCCAGCATCCTGACCAGCATGGGATCCGGCCTGGTTTCAGGAAGGGGAGCCGGACACCTGATTAGCTTCGCCTTTGCTATCCACTCCTGTTTAAAAGGACGGCTCTTTTAGGGGCAAGTTTATGACAATTATACGGATAGGAGGTCCGGGCACAAGGTTGCTTACTTGAGTATCCGGGCGATTGCAGCTTAGGCCTGCGTCCTCGGTTAAATCCGGACACATCTCTTGTGATCCAAAGAACAGTCTATACATCTCCGCGGGCGTTGCGCCCATAAAGTTCTGGAGAGCTCACGGTCCCTCTGGATTAAACTCCCACAGGCGAAGGGGGCGACGTTTGCTCGGCAATATTCGGCGAATCAACATGACCTGCGTCACCTTGACCAAGCTGAGGTCTCCTTCCAAGAGATCCTTAATTCGGCCCTGTAACAGGGGCACGTCTTTGGGCAAGCCCCAATCTAACCCTCTGTTAACCCATGACGCTAGCCGTGGTGGGAGACCCGAGCGAAAGGCAGGAAGCGCCACCCACTTGGCGCTCCGGGGAGCGGTGATATAAAACCACTCTCGTTGCCACAAGCCTAACTCCTCTTGAAAAGAGCCCTCGGGCCATGGAGCATCAGCATTTTTGCTTATAACAGCGCCTCCGCACTCTGTGTGTCATCCCTTGATCATCTTCGGCTCCACTTTGAAAGTCTTGAGCCATAATCCGAAGTGAGGGGTAACACGGAGGAACGCTTCGCAAACAACGATAAACGAGGAGATATGGAGGATGGACTCCGGAGCTAAGTCATGGAATTCCAGCCCATAATAGAATAGCAGTCCCCTCACAAAGGGGTCCATCGAGAAGCCTAACCCCCGAAGGAAGTGAGACACGAACACTACGCTCTCACCGGGCTGGGGACTGGGGATAGCCTGCCTTTGAGCAGGCAACCTGTGCGAAATTTCGGCGGTCAAGAACTTAGCATCTCTCAACTTTAGCACGTCCTCCTCCGTGACGGAGGAGGGCATCCATCGGCCTTGAATGTCGGAACCGGACATTGTCGAAGGTCTGAGGTTCCCGGAATATGGAGCCTAGGGTGTTGGAACTCGAGGCGACGGGCGAACTTGTTTTGGGATTGGAGAAAAGGAGTAAGGCCCTGGTCTCTTTATAAGAGGTTGAATACCAGGAGCCCTCCCCGTAACCGTTTGGGACTCGCCTTTAATCGAGAAAACATGCTAACGGGCACGATTGGGTTACCCACGTCCGTATTAATGAGAATCCCGTAAAAGGGGGGCACACGATCTCTGCTTTGACAAGACGTGCCAAGGAATCCGCCTCGCAAAACACGCTGAGGTGGAAAAGTGAAAACGATTCGAGTGAAGGACTTGGCTGTAGTGTGATGACGCACTGCGGAATACGTCAGCGGATTTGATTTGTGTTAATATTATTCTCTCTATGGCAATATGTGGAAGCTTATTTTGCAGAGACGGACACTACTCTTGGTGTTTACAATCTTCTATGAAGGACTTGGAAGAGGAACCTGCCTTGCAATGCCGAAGACAATTTGCGCGCCGGACTCGTCATCATTGAAGCCTGGTTCAGGGGCTACTAAGGGAGTCCTGGATTAGGGGGTGTTCGGGTAGCCGGACTATACCTTCAGCCGGACTCCAGGACTATGAAGATACAAGATTGAAGACTTCGTCCCGTGTCTGGATGGGACTTTCCTTGGCATGGAAGGCAAGCTTGGCGATGCGGATATTCAAGATCTCCTATCATTGTAACTGACTCTATGTAACCCTAACCCTATCCGGTGTCTATATAAACCGGAGGGTTGTAGTCCGTAGGCAATCAACTCCATATACAACAATCATACCATAGGCTAGTTTCTAGGGTTTAGCCTCCTTGATCTCGTGGTAGATCTACTCTTGTACTACCTATATCATCAATATTAATCAAGCAGGACGTAGGGTTTTACCTCCATCAAGAGGGCCCGAACCTGGGTAAAACATCGTGTTCCCTGCCTCCTATTACCATCCGGCCTAGACGCACAGATCGGGACCCACTACCCGAGATCTGCCGGTTTTGACACCGACAAAAACCTCAACAATCTTTTCACAAAAGTCAGAGAATATAGCAATCATACATCTTTGAAAGGTAGCAGGTGCATTACATAAACCAAAAGGCATACGTCTATAAGCATAAGTTCCAAAGGGACAAGTAAAAGCAATCTTTTCTTGATCAGGTTGAGAAATAGGTATTTGTGAAAAGGCAGAATATCCATCTAGAAAGCAAAAGTGTGTGTGCTTAGATAATCTTTCAAGCATTTGGTCCATAAAAGGCAAAGGGTAATGATCTTTTCTGGTAGCTTTATTTAATTTTCTAAAATCAAATACCATTCTATAACCTGTAACAATTATTTGTGGAATGAGTTCATTCTTAACATTAGGAACAACCGTTATACCTCCCTTCTTAGGGACACAATGAACAGGACTTACCCATCTACTATCAGCTATTGGATAAATTATACCTGCTTCCAAAAGTTTTAATAATTCCGTTCTTACCACCTCTTTCATCTTGGATTTAACCGACATTGGTGATCAACAATGGGATTAGCATCAGTGATGCAGAGCATCCCACGATCATCCCCATGTACACTATGACTACTCCCCAAGCCCTAAGTGGACATACGAGGAGACCTCGACCATTCGCCATTGGACACAAGGCGAACCTGCTCCTAGATGCTTCCTCTTTCCATTCATGTGAGACATGGCTGCTACCTAATGCAAAGACACTACATGTGCTTAGGAACTGAGGAGACGACCATGGAGATGCTCGAGACACACACCAAGTCCACACGGAAGGGAGCGTGAAGTGCCTCAAGTGGAGTCGTCGTGAAGCTACATCGGCCGGACATCTGGTAGGAGCCCATACATCCGGCGCCACCAACTAGAGGAAGATCAGAGGGAAACGGATGCCAGACGACTCTACAGCGGCTGGACATCCGGCCGCCCCCCGGACATCCGGCGCCCCATGACGGGCTGGACATCCGGTGCCTACCCGGAAATCCAGCGCATGCTATCCCAAGAGCAGAAGAATCGTCCACTCCAGTCCGGACATCCGGTCCCCAGCCCGGACATCCGGCTCCTCGTGAGCCGCCGGACATCCGGCCCCCATCGCGGACATCCGGCGCCTGTCTGCGCACAGTGAACGGGCCAAGGGCCCATGTATACTCTCCCACTTACCCCTTCATGGCTAAGGCCTATATATACTCATCCACCTCCTTCTAGTTAGGGTTAGCGTTGTGATAGCTCATTTGAGAGATAGAGCTTCGCTCATCCATATCGGATCTACTCCACGAGAGAGACCGCGGCCCCTCTTCGGAGAAGATGCACCTTGGATTCAAGACCCCCTCTTGGGTGGCCCCATCAAGACCTCCTCAAGGAGAATAACCGGTTACCCTATGTATCGTCCTTTGTTGGATTCGGATCTTGTATCTCTTTGTATTTCGAGGATCTAGCACATGTGTGATCATACTTGTTGGTTTGAGTGTTCTTTTGTGTTCCCCTCGTGATTTTCCCCTCGTTTCCCTCCTTGTGTTCTTCGTGTTCATCACGGGATCCGCTCCTTTCTTGAAATATCGGGCGATTAGGGTTCTACCCTACATCATCTTGGTATCAGAGCCACGTTGATCACGATTTCGGAGCCTCCCCTCATAGTTTTCTAGCCTAATTTTGTTGTGTTCTTCCCCAATTTCGAAAATCCCCACCAAAAATAGCCCCAATTTTTTTGTGATTTGTTGTTTGACGAAGTTTTGTTGATTTTGATCCATGGATTTGCTTGATTTCCAGTGGATCTAGCATATCCCCCATCAAATTTTGCCCTTCAAATCATCAATTTCCGCCCCCAATTTGAAAATTTCCGCCTCAAACGAGATCTGGAATCGTCGGGCCAGACATCCGGTCCCCAAGCCGGACATCCGGCTCCTGGAGCACAAATTCCGCATGGTTCTGGACATCAGCCCCTGGATATCCGGCCCCCAAGCCCGGATGTCCGGCCCCTGATATTTCAGCCTTTCCCATTTCACCGTTTTGTCCATAACTAATTCATCCGGAGTCCGTTTTTGACGTTCTTTAGCTCGTTGAAAAGCTCTTGACATACCCCTTCCCACAAAAATACTAACATCACCATTTGACTCCATCAAATTTTTGGAACTTTGGCATCTTCGCCTAGGGCTTCCACCACAACCTCCGCATAACCACCACCAACTTCCGCAACCTAACCCATATTGATCCCCATAGCATTTGAGGTTGTTTGAGTTGTGATTTGAGTCTCCTAAGGTGTTTAGGCTACTTAGGGACGGTTGCTTCTTCATCAACCGCCACCATAACTTCCGCATAGGCTTGCCCACCATATACTTCCACCACTCCAACTTAACACAATTTTGTTTGTGTTGTGAGTTGTGTCTCCTAGGGTGTTTCGGCTACTTAGGGGCCGTGCTTCCAACTCTGACACCATGTATAGTTCACCACCTTACCCTCGACTTCTGCATTGCGTACTCCACAACCCATCTTTGCCTTTTCGCAATCACATTGAGCTTCCGCAACCACCATCGCATCCCGTACCACCATTTGACATTTGGCGTTTGAGATTTTGAGTTCGCGGTTTTACCGTTTCCTAAGGTGTTTCGGCTACTTAGGGACGAGTCTCCATCATCTTGGTATCTCCATCAAGATCACCGCCACTCATCATCGCCAAGGACGGTAACCTCCATATCATCTTGGTATCGTGGTATCCCTCCTTTGTATATTCCCTTGCCATTGCATTGATAACCCCTATCCCATTTTGCGTTACTTGCCTATCGAGACTAGCCATTTGAGTATTGCCGGCAACGTTACTTGTGCACATTAGTGATCTACACCATACATTGCATACATACCATATCATATTGGTATCATATCATCCCTTGTGTCACAAGATTGTTCTCGTATATACCCAATTGCTATCTTGGTTTGTGCATTTTGCATTGTGGCCATAAATAAAAAAAGGAAGAATAAGCTTTTAAGCAAAAGAGTGAACAAAAAGCTTGTAAGCAAGTGCCATAGCATCATACCACATTGCATAAGATTGTCATATCCGATCATCTTGGATCATACCACTGGAACATCATACATATCATACTTGGGATAGAAGTTGTTACATTTTGCATCTTATAGGTTGTGCACAAGTGTCGTATCCGCCTATTGAGCAATCGTGCTAGCGTCTCTCTTGAGTTGTGCAACACGAGCGTTTTTCGTGGATTCCACATTTTGTGCTCATCCTTGGTTGCCCAAGCCCATTTATCTATCCGTGTGTGTGTTTCCGTGTGCCACATATTGCTATTGGTCTACTTGTTTCACTTGCGAATTTGTGAATCTCTTTCAACATTATTGACTCTTGCTAACATTTTGCATCAAAAAATTTGTGCCACTATCCTCACCGAGCTCCACCATAAGCCTTACTTGTGTAGGTGTGAGAAACCGACAAGAATTGGTACCAATTGTGCTATTTCCTTGTCCACACTGGAGTGATCATTGATCCATTTTCAAATTTGGTCAAGGTACATTTGGTATTCGTTCTTCTCTTTCTACCACTCACATTTTTCTCTTGGAGTGATGGATAGGCTAGGCATTTCATCTCCGGTCTTCGACAACAATGACGGCGTGAACAACTACATCACCAAAGCGTCAATCTTCGATCTACAACGACAAATCCAAGGCGCACAATCAAGATTGAGAGAGCGCATCGAGAACCTCTCCATTGACATTCGCCACTCCGAAGCGAGGAAAAGGGACTACATCGACAACAAGATTTCTGCACAAAAGGAGGAGCAAGATGCAAGGATGGAGGAGATTCGGACTTTGTTGGCCAAATGTTCTTCCCCTTCATCATCCTCAAGGCGGCGGCGAGCAAGTCAATCATCTTCGGCGCGCCAAAGCGACTCAAGCGCAAGTCGTCCACGTCCACATCTCCATGGCAACCACCATCAAGTGCGTTAACCACATAGTCATGAAGGGCAAGTCACCTCCAAGCAACATGTGCACGACGACGACGAACAACATCTACTACGAGCTCAAGCATGACAACGACACCATCATCATGATGACACTCCACAAGCGCAAACCTACAAGTCCCAACAAGCCCTACTTCACGCCAAAGCCAAGCTTCGAGAGCAAAAGAGAAGACCGCGAGACAAGCACCACCAAGATGGAGCTATGGCTACACCAATCACTTCGGCATACTCGACAAGTGCTATTAAGGCATCTTCGCCTTTGGACGTACGACATCTTCGCCTACCCCACCTACGAGGGAGTGCGACACTTCCATCTTCGGAAGCCCCTCAAGGAAGATGGCCAAGCATGGGAAATTCCCTTCGGTCATGGAGACGAGCTACGAGGTGCCACATCATATTGGTCTCCAACAACAAGACAGTGACAAGAAGGTTGAGTAAGGTCCATCCCCTTCGACCACGGCGACGAGCATGAACTTCTTCAACAACATGAAGACGGCGCCCATATGGGACTCATACTCCGAGTCAAGCTACGAGACCGCACATGAGACCTTATCTTTGGTCTTAGAGGAGAGTGATGACGTGCCATCTTCGACCTTCATCCACGGCTACAACTACGACGTGATTGAGCACGGAGACATTTGCACCAACATCTCTCCGACACCCACATATAAAGAGATTCCCCAATTCCTATGTGAGGAGAGCCACCCCACCATGAGTGATATGAGTGACTCCACCATTTGTGACCTTGAGTGCATTTCCTATGAGAGGGTGAGTGTGACCACCACTAGCCCCACACTTGAGAGCACCCAAGAGGGAGTGAGTGAGCCACCACACTTAGTGAGTGAGGTAGTTGACATGGCACGTGAGGCCACTATGCTCTCTAACAACTTAACCTCTAATTCGAGTGTGTTTTCTTTGGTGCTAGGTCTCCTACATGACGACACGCCTGCCGTCGACGAGTCTATACCTCCATGGAGATAATGATGGACATGGTGGAAGAAGATGCACCCCTCACATGGTTCCATCAAGATGAAGACGACCACGACTTGGTCTTCGACACCTCACCTACAACACATGAGAGACGCTCTAAAGGTAACATAGGTGATGGTGCTTCTCTTGTCCCACTAGTGGACTATCTCACCAATGATTGCTTGCATGATGTTGATCCACCTATTCCCATGCTTCATGCTAGTGCAAATTCTTCATGTCATGACTTACCTATTTATGATAAATATGATGATGAGCATGTTGAGTTGCCTAGTTGTGGTGCTATGCTCCATAGGATATCTTGTGAAAATTCTTTTGGTCACATCATGTTTAACAATCCATTAACCTTGTCATATGCTATGAGTGAGATCTCCCATATTGCATCATTTTAATCTCAACATAGTAACTATGCATGCCCCATTACAATAAATCCCATTTGCACTTATGGCATAGATGACGAGATGATGGTCATTGGCTTTTGTTTTTCACGTGATGACATTGCCATGCTTCCTTTACATGATTTGTGCAATTCATCTACTATGCCATGCCATAATCACAATGTTCCAACTATGCATTGTTTTGGATGTTGTCAATATTCTCCATGTGATGTTTCCACCAATGATCATGAGGAAACCCCCATAGTTTCCTCACACATATTAGGAGATTTTGATGCATTCCATACATTGCATGATTCTCATAATTGCTTGCACCATATGCATTCCATGAATAACAATGATCTACATATTTCTTGTGATGCATTACACAATTTGAGTCTCCATTATGCTATACATAACAAACCTATCATGATGGATGACATGTTTGTATATCACACATCTCATTTATTCGAGCATTGGATATTTTGTACTAACCAACACAAGAACGTGCGCATCATGATGGATGATGTGTACATCTACCACGCACACACAATTTTTCCCTTTGTCTTTGTTTTGTGTAGGTACTCACGTATACTCGTCAACCTCTCAATCCCAAGAGTTGACGAAATGAGCTCTTGCGAGAAAAGATGACTTGGGATCCCGTGGACTATCCTTGCCACCTTTCTCTTCGCGCAACGACTACGCGCATCTCTCTCACTTGGCTCTCACACGGCTATGGGCTATATACCTCTTGTCGCTTCATGCTCATTTTACCATGTTCACTTTGCATGCTATGCTTGCTTCTATGCCTTTGCCATGCAATTGTGACCCTTGCTTGCATCTACCCATGATTCACCATTATGCTTCTCCTATGTGTATTTGCATGTTTGGTGGAGATCCTTGTTGCTATTGCCATGTTTATTATGTTCCTCATGCTATTGATCCTATTTTTCTCATATCATCCTTTCATGCTTGTGCTATGTCATGTGAATTATTCATACACACTATTTGCACACATGACATACTTGACATGATTCGTTCTAGTACGTTGCATCCTCGCACTACTAGCTTGCTTGCCTTGATTCACATGATTGCATGCTTGGTCGCATCACACATGTTCCATTCTTACTTGCTTTCTTGGGTTGATGACGTATATGTTCATGCCTCTCACATGATATATTTTGTTCATTGTCACTTGCCTCCAATTGTTGCATCTATGCTTACTGATCGTGGAGACTTGGACACTTTACTTGTGATGCATGCTTGCTTGATTGAGCCTATTGTATTTGGTTGTTCTCGCACCATCATATGCCTCCATACTATGAAATGCTCCCTTGTACTTTCTTATGATGAGCATGATGCATCCACTTGTTGGGTATTTTACCACACGAATGATAGGTTTTCCGCTAACCTCATTTGTTTTTCCGAGTGTTTGTCATGTTCTTTCATGTTGAAGGATTCACAAGGCGATACTGTCATGACACAATTTGGTCATGTGAAGGCATACACGATGTGCAACACCAACATTTGTGAGAATCTCCTAAAGGTGAACTCCTTCGCTTTGAGCCATCCTCAAATATGCATATTGGATGCGTCACTCTTTCATTATTGTTTCCTTCTTGTTGTCTACATGGTACATCTCGCGAACGGAGGAGCAGCGTTGAAGATTGGCTCTATGGACCTTCGCATTGAGGAGCGCTCGGACTTATTGGAAGCACCTTCGAACCTCCACTCATGCCACGACATCGAGCATTGGTACACCAACACCTCCTTATTTGTTGATTCTGCTCACACATGTCATGCTCAATGGACATATCATACACATGACAAATTTGCATCTTATGCATGGATTGACTCATATTATGATTGCCTTGTTGCATCTTGTCTTTCTATGTCATCCATGATATATGAGCTTGTGCATTTCCTTAGCAAATTTGTTGTGATATACCTTGATGGCATATTCATACATCATGATCTTATTGCCTACCATAAATTGCATGATCACATCACATTGAGCATCCATTACCATATTCATGCTATTGATAAACCGTCCCACTATGACATCATTTTGCACCGTGGTTGCATTGTGTGCATAATGAATGTTCTTGCTCCCATGAATGCTTTGCATACCGTTCCATATCTTTTGGATAAGCTTCATGCACCTTGTCATGCTCAATCTTGTCGCACAGACTCATTCTTACAAGATGGACACTTTGTGTGCGCTAACCATTGTATTTCCGAGTGTCGTGTGTGTTTGCTCTTTTTGCATGTGTACCACTCCAGAGACACCTTGGAGTACTTGGATTGCGCCATATCTTCCACTTCGTCCAACTACAAGTCCGTCCACGACAACCGTTTCCATGGTGATGAGGTTTTTGATCCGAGGTTGGATCTTTCCCAAGGGAGGGGAGATGATGCGGAGTATCCCATGATCATCCCCATGTACACTACGACTACTCCCCAAGCCCCAAGTGGACATACGAGGAGACCTCGACCATCCGCCATTGGACACAAGGTGAACCTGCTCCTAGATGCTTCCACTTTCCATTCATGTGAGACATGGTTGCTACCTAATGCAAAGACACTACTGTGCTTAGGAACCGAGGAGAAGACCATGGAGATGCTCGAGACACACACCAAGTCCACACGGAAGCTGAGCGTGAAGTGCCTCAAGTGGAGTCGTTGCGAAGCTACAGCGGCCGGACATCCGGCAGGAGCCCGGACATCCGGCGCCACCAACCAGAGGAAGACCAGAGAGAAACGGACGCCAGACAACTCTACAGCGGCTGGACATCCGGCCGCCCCCCGGACATCCGGCGCCCCACGACGGGCCGGACATCCGGCGCCTACCCGGAAATCCGGCGCATGCTATCCCGAGAGCAGAAGAATCGTCCACTCCAGCCCGGACATCCGGCCCCCATCCCGGACATCCGGCGCCTGTCTGCACACAGTGAACAGGCCAAGGGCCCATGTATCCTCTCCCACTTACCCCTTCGTGGCTAAGGCCTATATATACTCATCCACCTCCTTCTAGTTAGGGATAGTGTTGTGATAGCTCATTTGAGAGATAGAGCTTCGCTCATCCATATCGGATCTACTCCACGAGAGAGACCGCGGCCCCTCTTCAGAGAAGATCCACCTTGGATTCAAGAATCCCTCTTGGGTGGCCCCATCAAGACCTCCTCATGGAGAAGAACCGGTTACCCTATGTATCGTTCTTTGTTGGATTCGAATCGTGTATCTCTTTGCATTTCGAGGATCTAGCACATGTGTGATAATACTTGTTGGTTTGAGTGTTCTTTTGTGTTCCCCTCGTGATTTTCCCCTCGTTTCCCTCCTCATGTTCTTCGTTTTCATCGCAGGATCCGCTCCTTTCGTGAAATATCGTGCGATTAGGGTTCTACCCTACATCAATCAGGTTCCATATTAATTTTGTGCTGACATAGAGTGGGACTAATGCCCTTTAAATCATCAAGAGTATATCCAATAGCAGCTCAGTGCTTCCTTAGAACTTTCAATAACATTTCTTCTTCGTGCTCTGAAAGGTTAGCACTGATAATAACAGGATATATCTTTTTTTCATCAAGATAAGCATATTTCAAAGTGTCTGGCGATTTTTTTAATTCAAACACAGGATCACCTTTAGGTGGAGGATGACCTCCCAGAGTTTCAATAGGCAAATTGTGTTTAAGCAGATGACGCTGTTCAAAGAAAATATTATCTATTTCATTTCTTTCATGCATATGTAAATCATTCTCATGGTCTAGCAAATATTGTTCTAAAGGATCAGTAGGTGGCACAACAATAGAAGCAAGACCAATTAATTCATCCTTGCTAGGAAATTCTTTTTCATGATGGCTCCTACTAAACTTGGAAAAAATAAACTCATGAGACTCATCACCAAAGCTAACACCCACAGTTTGTTTCTAACAATCTATCTTAGCATTAACGGTGTTCAAGAAAGGTCTACCAAAGATAATGGGACAAAAGTCATCTTGTGGGGAACCAAGAACAAGAAAATTAGTAGGGTATTTTATTTCCCTGCACAAGACTTCAACATCTCTAATAATCCCACAAGGTGATATGGTGTATCTATTTGCAAGTTTAATAGTGACATCTATGTCTTCTAACTTTGTAGGTGCTATGTCTTCCCTAATTTCCTGATATAACTTGTAAGGAATAGCACTCACACTAGCACCCATGTCACATAAACCATGATAACAGTGATCTCCTATTTTAACTGAAATGACAAGCAGGCTGACAACTGGTCTATTTTTATCCTTTTTTAGGTTTGGCAATTCTAGCAGCTTCTGCACAGAAGTAGATAACATGCCCATCCACATCTTCTTCCAAGAGATCTTTAACCATAGCAATATTAGGTTCAACTCTAATTTGTTCATCTAGTTTAGGTGTTGTAACAGAGCTTTTGTTAACCACAGTTGAAACTTTAGCATGTCCCTTTATCCTAACAGGAAAAGGAGCTTTCTGAAACTAAGCAGTAGGTACAACTGGATCAACATTATAAAATATAGCTTCTTCTTTAATTGGTGCCGGCTCTTTAATTTCTTATTTAATAGGTGGGTAATATTTAAACCACTTCTCCTTAGGGAGTTCAACATGAGTAGAAAATGATTCACAAAAGGAGGCTACTATCTCAGAGTCAAGTTCATATTTAGTGCTAAACTTTTGAAAAGCATCGGTATCCATAAAAGATTTGACACAATAATACTTAAGTTTAATACCTGACTCTTTACCTTCGTCGAGTTCCCAGTATTCAGAGTTGCGTTTAATTCTTTCCAAAAGATCCCACAGGAATTCAATAGTCTTCTTCATAAATGAACCAGCATAAGAAGTATTAATCATGGTTTGGTCATTACGACAAAGCCAAGCATAAAAATTCTAGATAATAATTTCTCTTGAGAGCTCATGATTAGGGCATGGATATAACATTGACTTAATCCTCCCCCAAGGTAGAGCGATACTTTCTCCTTCACGAGGCCAAAAATTATATATATAATTCCAATCACGATGAACTGGATGCTTAGGATAAATTTTTTGTTGGAACTCCAATTTCAGACGATTCCAGTTCCATGATCCAATATCATCGCATAGCCTATACCATGCCAATGCTTTTCCCTTCAAAGATAAAGGGAAAACCTTTCTCATCACCTCATCTCTAGGTAAACTTGCAAGCTTAAACAATCCACAAATTTGTTCCACATATATCAAGTGCATATCGGGATGTTCAGTTCCATCTCTTGCATAATGATTAGCTAGCAGTTGTTCTATCATACCTGAAGGAATTTAATATTCAATATTTCTTGTAGGTGTTGTAGGTTGAGGGGTAACTATTTGTGGTACGGACGAGGTGAAGATACCCCGAACATAACCCTCAAAGGATTGTTTTCCATAGTAGCAAGTGATAATAAATTTCAGCACACTATACAAATGTTTCCTTAACGAATTCCACTTACCAAAGGCGCTTCACTCCCCAGCAACGGTGCCAGAAAATAGCCTTGATGACCCACAAGTATAGGGGATCAACTATAGCTCTTTTCTATAAGTAAGAGTGTCAAACCCAACAAGGAGCAGAAGGAAATGACAAGTAGTTTTCAGTAAAGTAGTGTCTGGAAGTGCTGAAATTGTAACTAGCGAGTAGTTTGATGGCTAGGTAATTTGTAACGAGCAAGTAACGATAATTGTAACAAGTATGCAGCAAGGTAGCCCAATCCTTTTGAAGGAAAGTAGAAGCCAAAATGGTTTCATATAATGAGCAAAGCGTTCTTGAGGGTACACGGGAATTTCATCTAGTCACTTTCATCATATTGGTTTGATTTGTGTTCGCTACTTTGATAATTTGATATGTGGGTGGACCGGTGCTTAGCTGCCTGTTCTTACGTGAACAAACCTTCTACTTATGATTAACCCTCCCACAAGCATCCGCAACTATGGGAAAAGTATTAAGAATAAATTCTACCCATAGCATTAAACTATAGGATCCAATCGGTCCCTTATGGAATAGTGCATAAACTGGGGTTTAAGTTTCTGTCACTCTCGCAACCCACCACCTATTTACTACTCCACAATGCATTCCCTTAGGCCCAAATATGGTGAAGTGTCATGTAGTCGATGTTCACATGACACCATTAAGGGAATCACAACATACATACTATCAAAATATCGAACACATATCAAATTCACAAGATTACTTGCAACATGATTTATCCCGTGACCTCAAGAACGAAGGTAACTACTCACAAACAACAAACATGCTCATGATTAGGGGGGTATTAATATGCATAATGGATCTGAACATATAATCTTCCACCAAATAAACCATATAGTAATCAACTACAAGATGTAATCAACACTAGTAGTCACCCCCTAGCAACAATCTATAGTTCCGGTAACAAGATTGAATACAAGAGATGAACTAGGGTTTGAGATGAAATGGTGCTGGTGAAGATGTTGATGGATATTGCCCTCCCCAAGATGGGAGAGTTATTGTTGATGATGATGACAATGATTTCACCCTCCGGGAGGGAAGTTCCCCCGGCAGAATTGCTCCACCGGAGGGCAAAAGTGCTCCTGCCCAAGTTCCGCCTCGAGGCGGCGGCGCTTCATCCCAAAAGTCCTCTCTTGATTTTTTCTAGGTCAAAGTAACTTATATACCAAAAGATGGGCACCGGAGGTGGGGCCGAGGAGGCCACAATCCACTAGGACACGCTAGAGGGGCCTGGCGCGCCCAGGTGTGTTGTGCCCACCTGGTGGCCCCCTCTGGTGTTTATTGGCTCCAGTATTTCTTAAATAATCCATCAAAAATCTCTGTAAATTTTCAGCTCATTTGGAGTTGTGTAGGATAGGTGGCCTGATGTAGCTTTTCCAGGTCCAGATTTCCAGCTGCCGGAATTCTCCCTCTTGGTATGTACCTTGCAAATTATGAGAGAAAAGGCATTAGAATTACTCCGAAACACATTATTATGGATAAAAACATTATAAATAACATTAAGAAAACATGATGCAAAATGGACGTATCACCAACCACTCCACCGCGACCCACGTCGTCGATCAGTGCAGTGTCAAGCCACAAGGTGATTAAGTGGCAGCCATTCGCCACATGGCAGCCATTTTCTATACGAGAAACCCACAGATGACACACGTCCAACAACGTGTCAAGCAAGCAGGTGCGAAGCTGGCAAGATAGCCCGGCAAGCCTTGCCGGGGACCAATGATGTGACATTAAGCGATGCATTTAATGCGCTTTGTCAGCCCGCAGAGTTATGTATGATAGCACCGTTTGCTATCTTATCAGTGTATAATGACTATTTTTCCATTGTGGTAACCCCTTGATCTATAAAAGGAGGCCCATGGAAACTGTAGAAAGGGTTAGAAGGTGGGATAACTCATACACCCATATGCACGTAGTCGCTGCTGCCCTGAGGCAAGCCCTGCTGGGCAAGTGTACTATTCTCCTCCACCACCTTTCCACCATCAATCCACCAAAGCAGGAGTAGGGTTTTACGCCTCACGGAGGCCCGAACCTGGGTCAAACTGCCTGTGTGATCTCTGTCGTGCTGCCCCACGCTTGTCTGCTCTTTGTCCAACGTGTCGCCCCCCTGCCGAACCAGCAAGGGACCTCTTGGTCCCTTAGGTGGTCGTGGTTTCCCGCGACATCTTTGGCGCGCCACGTAGGGGGCTCGCTTGCGCGAACCTGAAGGCGTTTGCAGCGCGTCATCTTCGTCACCATCTTCATCTTTGACTGCGCCATTGACCATGGCACCCAAGAAGAAAACCTGTCCTTCAGCTCACCCATCGACCTCGAAGGCTCCGCCGCTCGTGGCCTCCAACGTTGCGGGTGGTGCGGGCGAGGACGCGGACGTTGCTGGGGATGTGGTCGGAACAGACGACACCGTCACAACTGCCCCCGCGGACGACGCAGGAGCGGGAGGCATCAGAGGAGAGCGGCCTCAGCAACACCCCAACGGCCATTCTCCACAAGTTATGGGTGTAGGGGTTGCTCCATCTATGCCCCTTTCCCCCGTCGATGGGCACAGCCGCAGCAACAGCGCGCGAACCGGGGCAAATTGCCGCCCTCTGGCTGCTACCACCACGGGCGCGGTCGCAGCATGTGCAACTCCCCCGGAAACGGTCGACCAAGCCGTTGCGCCCGATGGAGCCGCTGACCCTCTAGCGCCTTCACCGCACCACATCCAAGTGGTCGCCCCGCAGCAGCAGTCGGGGCGCAGTGCCTCCACCACTGGCACCATCAGGAGCTGAGAGACAGTGCGATTGACTTCATCATCACCCATACCAAGTACGGCTTCGGAGGCCATGGCGCATGCTCAGCTGCTGCTGAGGTTTCTGCCCGTGGCCGAGTAGATGGACGAATGGCATGCCACCATCCAGAGTCTGCTCAGTTTCGCCGAAGCTGGGGGCTCACGACGAGCTGGCCCGCCACGACCTCCCTAAGCGACAACAACGACTCATGCTGCTGACCGTACGGAAGGCACCATCCCCACGGTGCATCCCCCGCCATGGTAGCCAGCACGAGCACGGCAGAATCAAGACCCCGACAACGTCTCGATGGCCTCTTCTAGACGTCGAGCACGTCCAGGCCAACGACGAGCCCCAGAGGATAGGCGAAGAGGAGACATGTGCGTCATTGAGCAATCCCACGACGACCTCCACCGGACTGATGGGTGCAACGGTCCCGACGTCGACGAGCCCGCGCTCGGTATTGGCAGGTGCCTACCTTTCAAAATTGGCTGCCCTGACTTTACTCACGAGTTGTGGCAAGTCCGTTGGTCGTCCATTCGTACATTCATGCCAAAGGTACCTGAGAAGTATGATGGGAGGCTGAACCCGACAGAGTTCCTGAGCATCTAGACCATCGCTGTTCAGGTTGCCGGTGGAAGAGATGAGAAGGTGTTTGCAACTACTTCCCTTTGGCGCTCACGTCCAATGTGAGGTCGTGGCTGATGCACCTACTGGAGAAGTCCATTTCATCATGGGCTGACCTATGCCACTAGTTCATTGGCGCCTTCACTGGAGGCCATCAAGAGCCCGACATGCCCATTGACTTGCAGCTTCTCCAGCAGAAGGAAGGAGAAACCCTCCGTAAGTATTTAAAGGGATTCAGCAAAGTTCATAGAAATATCCCAAATATCGATCTGGCGGCTGTGATAGCGGCCTTCCAGTCCAATGTGCGCAACCGTCGGATTCGTTCCAAGATGAAGGCGCGGTTTCCCAAGACTGTGAAGGAGCTCTACACCCTAGATAAGTGTGCTCGAATGGACGAGGGAAGAAAATTGCCCGGGGAGGAAGATTGCATCAATGTTGATTCAGGGGATGATGAGGAATCCACCAGTCAGAAGAAGAGCAAGAAACACAGTAACAAGCGGAGGGATAAGGTAGTAATGAACGTTGAAGGATCGCGTATGCCTAGTACCGACAACAAGGCCAAAGATGAGGCCCCTGGCCAGGAAGTTGCCGTGTGCACTGACTGCCGGGAGGCCGCTGCCGCCGAGAAAGCTGGGAAAGGTGATGGGTCATACTGCAAGATTCATCCGACCAAGGGCCACGACCTTCAAGAGTCTTATCAGGTTGAGGAGCTTGTCAAGAGACAGAGAGCAGTGTATGAGAAGCGTGACAAGAAAAAAGGTCAGAATGTTGCTGGTGGTAAGGGCCGAGGTGGTGAAGTAAATCACCCCGGCAAGCCTTTTCGGAACAAAGGAAAGCCCACCAGAGGTAGAGAGAAGGAATCTTGCGATGATGAGAGCGATGGAGGGGAAGAAGAGGAAACCAGTGAACAAGGGTTTCAGAAGGCCACTCACGCCCTGTGCATTGACGGGGGTGCGTCTCTGCACACCTCTCACCGCCAACTCAAGCGGTGGGCGCGAGAGGTCAATGTCGTCGAACCAACGCCATAGGCCCGGATGCCGCTCAAATGGTCTCGTACGCCCATCATCTTTGACAAGGAGGACCATCCTAGCCGTACCACTGCGGTAGGGTGTTTGACGTTGTTGGTCTCCCCAACAATTCGCAACCCCAAGGTCACAAAGATGTTGGTGGACGGCGCGACCGTGTTAAATCTGATCTTCCCACCAGTTATCAGCAGACTTCATATAGTAGAGGAAGAGCTAGAGGTTACCGGCACGTTTCAAGGTGTTAATCCCAGCAGGAGCCATCCTAAGTGAAAGATCACGTTGCCGGTAAAGTTTGGGGGAGAACTAAACTACCAGACTGAGAAGATTGTGTTTGATGTGGTCGATCTCCCCCTGCCATACAATGGCATTCTTGGACGCCCAGCCTTGGCTAAATTCATGGCTGCATCCCACTATGCCTAAAACACCTTGAAAATGCATGGGCCACTGGGAGTCCTCACCATCCCATCAGATGAGAAGAATGCAATCATTTGTGTGGACAAGATGTACTGGGACGCATGTGCGGCAGATGCAATGGGAGCATCAGTTCCCGCCAAGGAAAACAAAGGAAGAAAGTGGTGCAGTGCCCAGTCTACTTCGTCAGCCTCTGTTACAGGGGGCTAGATCGAGGTACTCTGGTGTGCAAAAGTTGATTTTTGGTCTCATCATGGCCTTAAGGAAACTACACCGCTACTTCCAAGCCCATGAGATCACGGTTGTCACTCGTTTCCTGTTGCAAAGGATACTTTGAAAACATGACGCTACTGGCAGAATAGTGGAGTGGGCTTTGGAGTTATCCAGTTTTGGTTTGAAGTTTGAAAGCACATCAACCATTCGGAGAGGGCATTGATAGAGTTTATTGTTGAATGGATGCCAACCCCTGACGAGGAAGTGACAGAGACAGTTATTCCCTGCAAGGAATCGCCCTAAGAATGGATTATATATTTTTGATGGTGCCTTTTTCCCTACAAGGTGATGGAGCTGGCGTGCTTCTTGTTGCCCCCTCAGAGGAGCACTTGAAGTATGTCGTCCAAATGCATTTTGCCCAGGAAGAAGCCACCAACAATATAGCATAGTATGAAGGGCTCCTTGCCGGGCTCAGGATTGCAGCTGAATTGGGAATTAAGAAGCTGATCATTCGAGGAGATTCATAGCTTGTGGTGAGACAAGTCAACAAGGATTATCAAAGTCCATTGATGGAGGCATACGTCGAGGAAGTGAGGAGATTGGAGGAGCACTTTGACGGATTACAAACAGAGCACGTACACCGTGCGGAAAAGAACATAATTGATCATCTGTCAAAGTGTGCTACGTAGAAGCTTCCTATGGAACCAGGAACTTTTGTTCTCCATCTCACTCAGCCCTCCGTAACCCCAACAACAATGGCCCGGAAAAGGAGAAAGTTCGACACCGCTAAGCCTCTCCCGGTAGAGCCGTCCGCTCCTGGCAGATACCCTGCCGGAAACAACTCCTCACAGCCTGCCGAACCACCCCCTCCAGCCGGGTTCATGAACCCTGCGAGCAAGGCATGTGCTCCCGCAGTAGAGGAGGTGCCGCTAGTCCTTGTTGCCGATCTCCAGGCTCCAACTTGGGAAAGGCACATTGGCCACTTCCTCCAGACCGGAGAGCTTCCCGGCGACCAAGATGAAGCTGAAAAAGTAGCCCAGAGGGCCAGTATGTACCAGTTTGTTGATGACACTCTTTATAGAAGGAGGCCCAACGGTGTGAAATTAAAGTGTGTCTGCCGAGAAGAAGGAAAGGAACTGTTGGCAAAGATTCACAAAGAAATGTGCGGCACCCACATTGGATCAAGGGCATTAGTTGGGAAAGCATTCCGGCAAGGATTCTATTGGCCCACGGCCCTCCAAGATGCGGTCGAGCTAGTGACGAAATGTGAAGCCTGCCTGTTCCATTCCAAGAAAACACACCTGCCTACCCAAGCTCTTCAAACAATCCCTCTATCATGGCCTTTTTCGGTCTGGGGGCTCGATATCCTCGGCCCCTTCCCCCGAGCGATTGGGGGTTTTGAATTCTTGTTCGTTGCTATCGACAAGTTTACAAATTGGTCGAAAGTGACTACCGTGAGAAAGGTGACTGCTCAGTCAGCTATCAAGTTTTTGAAAGATCTAGTATGTCATTTTTGAGTTCCGCCAAGGATCATTACCGACAATGGCACCCAGTTCATGAGCCACGCCTTCAAGCAATATGTTCATGCCCTCGGATGCAAGATCTCATTTGGCTCTATGGCACACCCCTAGAGCAATGGACAAGCTGAGAGGGCGAATGCTGAAGTGTCGTGCAGACTCAAGACAAGAACCTTTGATATGCTGCAGAAGCACGGCAGGCTCTAGATCAAGGAGCTGTCGGTAGTTCTCTGGTCCCTCGAAACGACACCAAACCGAGCTACCGAGCAGACTCCCTTCTCCCTGGTCTACGGGGCAAAAGCAGTTATCCCCACAGAACGCATTTATGGGTCGCCTCTAGTGCTTGCCTACAATGAAGTAGCGCAAGATTAGCACCAGCGTGAAGACGCTATGCTACTCGAAGAGAACTGTCTTTGGGATGCTAAGCATGCTACACACTATCAGCAAGCTCTGTGTTGCTATCTAGCCGCAAGGTTCATGCCCGGTGTTTTCAAGAAGGTGACCTTGTCCTTGGGCATGTTTAGTTCGCCAAGGGTACAAACAAGTTGTTACCTAAGTGGGAAGGCCCTTACTGGGTAGTACGAGTCACCAGACCTGGTGCAGTCTGTCTGGAGACCAGAGATGGCACTCAGTTGCAAAACTCATGGAATATTGAGCATCTCAGCAAGTTCAACCTGTAAGGCGTGGCTGTCGGGCCCTGCCCGGCAGCCACCCTTTTGTACATGCCTTGCCTTAGCTGCATGTAACCCCTTGTACAAAGCCAGGGCTATGGCCCTGTGCAAGAGAAAATAAAGAAGCGCTATGGGGGCCTCCGACCAAGATCTGCATCCATGCACGAGTATTCCAAGACCAATGCATAAGAATTTCATGAGCATCTGCATATGCATATACATACGATCGCATCCTGCATTCACTCTCATCGGCATAGAGCTGCAGGTTCCTGCCATGAACTTGTGATGCGAAGCATCCTATGGACATCACCATGTCAAGAGTCCATTTGGCAAGTGACACGTGCCATATCTACCCCATACATACAAAGGTGAATCATCTCCTTTACACGTGTCCACTTGTACCTTTCGAGGATGGTATACTACTTGACCCCTCTCTCGTGTGCATACATAGGTGTGAGCGGAGGTACAAATTCATCGAGGAGGAGTCCAAGAAGAAGAGAACATCTACACCATCCAAGAGGGAAGCCTAGAAGCGGAGAAGGAAGCACCAAGAAGAAGGCAGCAGCTCCCGGGCGACCCCATGCGCACGGGCCCCTTCGACCCCGTGCACATGGGCCTCCCAGGCTGGCGGTCCTGAAGACCCCATGCGCACGGGCGTGTACCGTGCCCATGGTCCCCACGTACTCCGTGCGCATGGGCTTATGTGCCAGGTCTCTTGATACCCCATGCACACGGGTTCCACTTACCCCGTGCACACGGGGCCCCTGAGTGTTGCTGCGGGCTTTGCCCATGTAATCCCCACTTCGCCCCTGCTTACCCCTTCATCCCTTGGACCTATATATACTCCTCTTCCTCCTCCATTTAGGAAAAGCTAAGAATAGATCTAGATATTAGAGCTTAGCTCATGTACCTCCCCTTGTGGGATTCGTCTTGAGAGAGAAGACTCCATTAGAGTACAAGACATCCATTGGAGAAGATCCCTAGTGGATAAAGCCCCCATCTAGGGAAGGATCTAGCTAGATCATCAAGCCCTCATCTCCTTCATAGGATTTGGGATGAACTCTACCATGTATCTTGTTTCCCTTTGATTGTTCATGTATCTTGTGGATCTTGTGTGTTTGTTGGTCTAGTGGGTGTCTAATTGGACTTGTTCTTGAGTGTTCCCCTTGTTTTCTCCCTTGTGTTCATCTTGTTCTTGGGGATTCCCCCTCCAATTCGTGAAAGATCTCCATCTAGGGTTCCACCCTACAACATCCTGGTATCTAGAGCCAAATTGATCACGAAATTGGAGTCTCCCCTCTTAGTTTTCTAGCCTAATTTTGCTTGTTCTTGCCCAATTTCGAAAATCCCCACAAAAATAGCCATAACAATTTTTTTGTGATTTGAAGTTTTTGTGAATTTTTGTTGATTTTGATCCGTGGATAAGGTGTATAGCAAGTAGATCTACCCCCTCTTGCATCCCCATACCCCAAATTTTCTTTTCCCCCTCGAATTTGACAAGAAAATCGTGAAATTTCCATCTACCCCGTGCCCACGGGCCCCCGAAAAGTCTCTGGACACCCCGTACCCACAGACCTCTACCATGCGCACGGGACCCCGTGCCCATGGCCCTTTGACCCCGTGCGCACGGCCCTCCCAGAATCAGCCACGTGCACTTTACGTTTCGGCCATAACTTCCACTCCCAAACTCCGATTTGGGTGTTCTTTGGCTCGTTGAAAAGCTAGCAATGTGCCCGAGCTGCTCATCTTGGTTTTACCACCATTTGACACCATAAAGTTTTGTTATTTTTGCATCTTTTGCATAGGCCCTACGCCATAACTTCCGCATCACCACATACAACTTCCGCAAACTAACCCATTTTGGTTCCTTTGGTATTTGTGGTTGTTTGAGTTGTGATTTGAGTCTCCTAAGGTGTTTTGGCTACTTAGGGACGGTTACATCTTCATTCACCACTGGACACTTGTATCATTCCATCGACTACATCCACCACGAGCTTCCACATCGACAACGACCATCCATCCTTTGAGACCATCTTCAACCGGAAGCAAGGCCGGTTACCCACCGACTTCGTGAAAGATTAAGTGTGACGAAGGTATCCATTCCATCATAAACTTTTCCTTCCTTGCCATTACATCTTGATAGCCCCACCATCTTTGCGAATACCTTCATACCTATTGAGACTAGCTATCCGAGTATTGCCGGGCTTCGCGAAAACTTGTGCACCATAGTGATACGATATCATATTATTGCATCATTGGACATATCATATAGTGCAATTGCTTGCTCCCGTGCATATCTTGTGATACTTATCTCATGTTTGTGGTTGAGGCTCAATAAGCATAGTGGAAAGGAAGAGAAGATCCAAAAAAAGCTTTTAAGCAAGAAAAGAATGATCATAAGCTTATAAGAAAAGAGTGTTGAGCATGAAAAGAGATACTTGTGCATGAGCATATATGGAATAGGAAACATTTAGCTTGCATGCATATAGTTTGGTGCCAAGTGGTGAATCGTGCCCAAGTGTGCAATCAAGCTAGTGCTCTCCTAGTATTTGTGCAACACGAGCTTAGTCTTTGTTAGGCAATTTTGTATTGCTCATCCCGATAGTTGCACAAGACCCATTATCACATTTCTGATCACTTGCTTTGCATTTTGAGTCCTTTGGATTTATTTCAACATTTAAAATATCTTGGACTTCAATTTGCATGAAATTTGTGCCACTTGTCCTAACCAAGCCCCTTGATAAGCTTTACTTTGTAGGTGTGAGTGAACAAGTCTGGTACCAATTCCAATATTCTTTCATTTCACATTGAGTGATACAAGATACATCCTCAACTTAGGGAAAAGGTAGCTTGGTATTGTTTATCTCATTTCCTACTCACCTTTCCTCGAGTCTTGTGATGGATAGGCAAAGCACATCATCTCTGGTCTACAACAACGGCGACGAGTTCGATGCTATGAAGAACTTCATCGATGCCAACATGGACAAACGCATGGAGGAGCTCACGGCCCTCATCAAGAACCGCAAGCGGTCTTCTTCATCTTCGAGAAGATGCACAAGTGCAAAGACTCCCGAGCTACCATCTTCGGCAAGTACACACAAGCATCGGCATCGACATGACCATGAAGAGCGAGCTTCAGGGCACATGTTGGCTGCTCTGCCAACCCCGTGCACATGGGCTCTCGACCCCCGTGCACACAGCCTCCTCCACCCCCGTGCACACGGGCTATACCTTTGTTCATGAAGGCCAATGTAGGAGGTGTACACGGCCTCCTGCACCCCCGATGAATACCTCAAGTGGGAGTGCAAGATGGACGACTACCTCAAGCTACATCAAGTACCCTCCAAAGTTCAAGTGAAGTGCGCCACAAGTACCTTCCACGACTACGCGTTGATTTGGTGGCTTCACACACCTTCGAGGAGCTTCGACATGAGTTGGTCCAAGACGAAGAAAACGATGCAGCGAGAATTTGTGCCTTCCACCTACACGGAACATCTTCAACGCCAATTGGAGAACACCATACAAGGATTCAAGTCCCTCGACGAGTACTTCAAGCGCATGAAGGAAGCCTTGCGACGAGCCGGCGTGGACGACCCCATTTGGATGAAGTTCTAATTCATGATGGGATTGAACAACAACATCTCCAATACTATCTTCCTCGAGAACTATAAGTCCCTCAACGGCAACTACATTGGTGCTCTCAAGGCAGAGCAAGAACACATGAAGGCCAAGTCTACTCGACCCCGAGCTCACTTCACAACGACCATGCTACAAGACGACGAGAGTGATGATGTGCCATCTTCGGCCTTCATCCACGACGAGAGTGATGATGTGCCATCTTTGTCCATCAATCACGACGAGAGTGGTGATCTTCCATCTTCGGCCTTCATCCACGGCGACGACTACGAGATCGTTGAGCATGGGATTTTCCCTTTGACCACGGTGCTGTATGGTGACTTGAGTGATTTTAGCAACCATATTGAGAGAGTGTGACTTCACCACTAGCCCCATATATGATGAGTTGCCCCAATTCCCATGTGAGGAGAGCCACCACCATTACCACTTAAGTGATTTGAGTGACTCCACCATATGTGACATTGAGTGCACCTACCTTGAGGGAGTGAGTGAGCCACCACCACATAGAGAGAGTGAGGTAGTTGATGAGGCATATGAGTCCATTTTGATTTCTAACAACTTAACATCTACCTCTATTGTGTCTTCTCCTTCGGTGCTAGGTCCCATATATGATGACGCGCCGACCCTCGACGACTTTGTCCTTCCTTTAGACGTGACGATGGCCATGGTGGACGATGATGCACCCCCACATGGTTCCGTCAAGATGAAGATGACCACCATTTGGTCTTTCCCACCTCACCTACACCACTCGAGTGGAATGAACAAGGTAACATAGGTGAAGGTGATGCTCTAGTCCCACTAGTGGACATTCTTGACATTGATTGCTTGCATGATGTTGATCCACCTATTACCATGATAATGCTAGTATGATTTCCCCATGCGATGATTTACCCATTTACGATGAGTTTGATGATTGCCATGAGGATTCTATTAGTTGTGATGCCATGTTACATAGGATTTCTTGTGATAATTCTCTTGGTCACATCATCTTCGCCAATCTGCTTGCCTTGTCATCTGCTATGCATGAGATCAATCATATGTCTTATTTGCAATCTCATCGTAGTGACTATGCATATGCCATTAAAATAAACCTAATTTGCACATATGGCATAGATGACAAGCCCATGGTTATTGGCATTTGTTTTTCTTGTGATGATATTGATATGCTTCCTTTGCATCATTTATCTCATATGCCATGCCATGACCACCTAGCTTCGGATATGCATTGTTTTGGATGTTGTCCATTTTCTCCATATGATGTTTCCGATATTACTCATGAGGAGACCCCCATAGTTTCCTCATACATGTTAGGAGATTTGATCCATCCCATCCATTGCATGATCCCAATACTTGTGTGCACCATATGATGCCCATGAATAAAAATGCTATTGTTGTGCCACATGCTTGCTATAAATTGCGTCCCAATCATGTTGAACACAATAACTATTATTTCATGATGGATGACATGTTTCTCTATCGTGCCTCAAATTTCTTTGAGCGATGCTTATCTTGTGCTAACTCTCACATGCACATACACATCATGATGGATGATGTGTACATTTACCACGCACACACTTTCTTTGGTTTGTGTCTCTTTTGTGTAGGTACCCATGAACACTCGTCAACCTCACAATCCCAAGAGTTGACGAGACAAGCTCTAGAGAGCAATGATGACTTGGGATCCGGTGGATTGTCCTTACCACCACTCCCTTCGCGCAAAAACTTCGCGCATCTCTTCTACATGGCCCTCGCATGGTTATGGCTTATATACCACTTCTCACTTTATGCCCATATTGCCATGTTCACTTTGCATGATATTATCATTCCTATACCTTTGCCATGCATTTGTGACACATGCTTTGCCTTACACATGTTTCTTGTTTCGCATACTTGTATGTCTATTTGCAAGTTTGGTGGAGATATTGCTTGTTATTGCCATGTTCCATTTGTACCCCATGCCTATGATGATACTTTGATCTCGCTTTGTGTTCGTGCTTGCGATATGTCATGTGCATTGCCTATCGATATTGTTTGCTTACATGACATGATTTCCATGATATCCTCTAGTGTGTTGCATCTTTGCTCCACTAGTTTGCATGACATGATTGATATGCTTGCTTATGTTGCATCACCGATGATTCATACTTGCTCGTTTCTTGCGGTTGATGGCAGCCATTTCCATGCTTTGCACATGATTGACTTGATTGCCTCACACATATTGAACAATTGCTCTTTCCATTGTGTTTAGTGCCATGATATCTTCACTACACCATATGCACATTATGCTTGGATTGTCTTGCACTTGCCCCATGTGTTTAGACATCTCATTATATTTGGTGTTGTGAATGATTCCTATGCACCGTTTGTTGAGTGATTTATGCATGCTTGCTATGACCTTGAGGTAGATGTTTGTTCATTTGTCACACATATTAGCATCTTCACCTCCCATGTGCATGCTTGTTTCCATGATGTCCTTGATTGTGCTCAACTTATATGCTTAAATGACATGCCACAATTCTTTGTCAAACCATATGCTATGCTCGATGACAACACTTGTTGGGTGAATCACCTCTTGAATGCTTGGTTTTTCTCTTACGCCAACCACATTTGTTTTTCCAAGTGCTTGTTAGCTTTGCTCCTTTTGAAGGAATTACAAGACGGTGTGACATTGGAGGGTGCCCATTTGAAACTACAAGATGATGAATGCTTGGTGATCGTCAACTTCTACACGGCAACATCATCTCTTTCCCATGGTGATTTGGATTTTGATCCGAGGTCGGATCTTTCCCAAGGGAGAGGGGATGATGCGGAGCATCCTATGGACATCACCATGTCAAGAGTCCATTTGGCAAGTGACACGTGCCACATCTACTCCATACATACAAAGGTGAATCATCTCCTTTACACGTGTCCACTTGTACCTTTCGAGGATGGTATACTACTTGATCCCTGTCTCGTGTGCATACATAGGTGTGAGCGGAGCTACACATTCATCGATGAGGAGTCCAAGAAGAAGATAACATCTAGACCATCCAAGAGGGAAGCCTGGAAGCGGAGAAGGAAGCGCCAAGAAGAAGGCAGCAGCTCCCAGGCGACCCCATGCGCACGGGCCCCTCCGACCCCGTGCCCACGGGCCTCCCAGGCTGGCGGTCCTGAAGACCCCGTGCTCACGGGCGTGTACCGTGCCCACGGGACCCCTGTGTCCACGGTCCCCACGGACCCCATGCGCATAGGCTCATGCGTCAGGTCTCTGGATACCCTGTGCACACGGGCTCCACTTACCCCATGCACACGAGCCCCCCCTGAGTGTTGCTGCGGGATTTACCCATGTAATCCCCACTTCGCTCCTGCTTACCCCTTCATCCCTTGGACCTATATATACTCCTCTTCCTCCTCCATTTAGGAAAATCTAAGAATAGATCTAGATATTAGAGCTTAGCTCATGTACCTCTCCTTGTCGGATTCCTCTTGAGAGAGAAGACTCCATTAGAGTACAAGACTTCGATTGGAGAAGATCCCTAGTGGATAAAGCCCCCATCTAGGGAAGGATCTATCTAGATCATCAAGCCCTCATATCCTACATAGGATTTGGGATGAACTCTACCATGTATCTTGTTTCCCTTTGATTGTTCATGTACCTTGTGGATCTTGTGTGTTTGTTGGTCTAATGGATGTGTGATTGGATTTGTTCTTGAGTGTTCCTCTTGTTTTCTCTCTTGTGTTCATCTTGTTCTTGGGGATTCCCCCTCCAATTCATGAGCGATGTTCACTTAGGGTTCCACCCTACAACAACTTGGATTCGACAAGGTGATGTGGAGATTGCCCGGCATGACGATCCCCGGCAAGCCAGCCAGATAAGTTCTACCTCTTGTCTGTTAGTGTTCTATAAGCTATAACTTGTGCATGAGAAAGCATCGCCACTCTTTTGAGACTTCGGTGCTCCCAACCTAACTCGAACGTTGCTTCGGTTAGGATGGTCGCAGTGGACTTTGGTAAAGGGAAGTTGGCGGGGGGGCTGGCCCCTTTGTATATTGCCCGGTAGACGTAGCTCTCCGGCAGACAAAAAAAGGTTGCCAGCAGGATAGCCTGGCGGGGAAAACTCATTTACTTACATTAAAGAGGCATCTCACCTCGTCATGGACATACACATGCACGGGTTCCCAGCAAGGTTCACCTTTTTCATTAATATGTTGATACAAGTACAAGCATTACAGAACACAAACACGGACTCGAGAGATTACATTATTTGAATGAAAATTTGGCAAGTGCCAACGGATTTAAGATTGGAAAAAGGTAAGTGCCCCGTAATCCCCTCTTTTCATTTTCCCTCCTTCAGGCGCTACGGCGGAAGGAGGAAAAGACAAGAAAAGGGGGCACCCAAGCAGGGGCCACCCTGGTCCCGTCAGGACCCGCTTGGCACGGCCTGACGAGACCAGGAGTGGTGAGGCTGCGAAGAAGGATAATGGAGGATGGGGTGGTGCCCCCTGGTCGCCACCTCCATAGCCAGGAAGAAGCCCTGGCTTGAGCACCGGTGGAGTCATCCACCAAAGCTTATCCGGATGACTGCTGGAGGGGAGGCGAAGGCGCCAAGAGAACATCCCTCCCTGGCTATCACCCTAGGAGGCTGGAGATGATGATGCCAGGGAGGGAGGGGAAGAGCGGGAAGATGAGGTGGCAGGTCACTGGTCGGAGGCGAAGGCATCCATGCCATCATACTTCGACCTGACCCCCTGCCAGCCACCTTCTCCGTCTTCCCTCGCTTTCTCCTCACCACCGTCGCTCCCGAGAAGCACGAAGACCCCAGTCCGGCACCTTCCCCAGGGAGACACCGAGTGACCAAGACGGCCAGGGGGGCTGGAGGCACACCGCTCCCCACCTTGGCGGGCAAGAAGGCGTGCCTCCCATCGACATCAGTCCCAAGACTTCCGAGAGGGGCAGTGCTAAGATTACCAACGGTCTTCAGCCCCGCCTCCCAGCCGAGCCTCGAAGGAACCATGAGATTCGCCAAAGCGAGGACCAGGATCACTCCCCGAGCGCCAGCGCTAGCATTTGGCAACACTGGCCCCAACCAAGAGCCCGGGGGCTGCCACGGGCTCTCCTCTTCGACATAGCCAGCAGAAGACAGAAGAAGAAGTACGTGAGGATGAGTGGCTCCGCCCTCTTCCGCCCCTCTCTTTTATAGGCAGGCCGGGGAGGGGAGTCACTCCCTGATAGAGGCGAGGGTGTCCCGTCTTTCGATGAGATGGTGGCTATCGTTTTGGAGGAAGTCTACTTTGACGACCGACTACGAACGAGCGAGGACGTCGCGCCTTAGCAATTGCTAAACCAACTCCGAGAGGTTATTGACCACGCCGGAGCACGATCAACCTTACCACAAAGGTTTGTTTCCTGCAGGCAAACGAAGAGAAGCAAGAAACTAAGATTGCAATCTGGATATTGCGAATATAAGAGGAAAGCTTTATTTATCAAGGTGGGGTTCTGTGACGCCTTTGTTTGGTCGTTGAACACAAACGAAGAACGTGAAGTTGCAGCTATGGCGAACTTTAATCTAAACAAAAACCAAAGTCTAAACGACGCCCTAAGGGCTCTATATATGGAGGAAGAGGGGGGAATTTTGTGGCCCTTGGAGGAGGGGTCGGAAACCAACCCAAACTCTTGTTTCCCCACACATTCCGACTATAAAAATAGCCTATACTTAAGTATTTCGAAATTACATGGGCCTGGCCCAATACTAAGGTGACGCAGCACCTAGAATAGCCTCTGGATGAAATTTATGAAGTGGTATCTTGTATATTTCGTCAAAGGCTTCATGCCCTCCTTACGGTGGCTTCAAAGTCCTGAAATCATCACTTGCAACTCTGTTCTTGTTCCCCTTGCGCATGCCATCATCTCCATGCTTGGTCTTGCTCCACTGTTCACCCCCCTACCCATGCCAGGCCCTTCGTTTGTAAGCAAAACAAATGTATCCAATTTAGGCAGCATCATATTCTCATGAACATTAGAATCATTACCAAGAAACGAAAGTACCTGATAATTTAATTGGCGTGTGCGAGCTCTAGCAATTGGTCCAGTATGTATAGTAGCAGGGGCTGTGGGTGTAACAATGGTATTGATGTCCTCATCATCCTACCCTTCTTGAAATGAAGTCTTCCTCTATGAAAGCTCGTCCTCCTCACCCAAATAAGGCTTCAAATTTGCAATGTTAAAAGTGGGACTAACCCCAAAGTCTGCAGGCAGCTCATGTTTATATGCATTATCATTTATTTTCTCTAACACCTTAAAAGGACCATCACCACGTGGCATTAGCTTTGATTTGCACAAATTAGCAAATCTATCCTTACGCAGATGTAACCAAACAAGATCTCCAGGTGCAAACACAACATGTTTTCTACCCTTATCTCCAGCAAGTTTATATTTAGCATTCATACACTCAATGTTTTCCATAGTTAACTCATGCATTTTTAAAATCAATTCAACACGTTATTTAGCATCAAAATTAACCTTCTCCAAAGATGGAAGAGGCAACAAATCAATAGGTGCACGAGGTAGGAAACCATACACAATTTGAAAAGGGCACATCTTAGTAGTAGAATGCAATGAACGATTATAAGAAAATTCAATATGAGGCAAGCATTCTCCCCACATTTTCTTATTATTCTTCAAAACAGCCCTAAGCATAGTAGACAATGTTCTATTGACTACTCCAGTTTGTCCATCAGTTTGGGGTGACAAGTAGTACTAAAAAGCAGTTTAGTCCCCAACTTAGCCTATAAACATCTCCAAAAGTGGCTAAGAAATTTAGTATCACGATATGAAACAATAGTATTTGGCACACCATGCAAGCGAATAATTTCACGAAAGAACAAATCAGCAACATTAACATCATCATCGCTTTTATGACATGGTATAAAGTGTGCCATTTTCGAGAACCTATCCATGACAACAATTATTCTATCCCTCCCCTTCTTTGTTCGAGGTAAACCTAAAACAAAGTCCATTGCTATATCCTCCCAAGGAACACTAGGTACAGGCAAAGACATATATAAACCATGAGGATTTAGTCGTGACTTAGCTTTTTGACATGTAGTGCAGCAAGCAACAAAACGCTCAACATCCCGTCTCATCTTTGGCCAAAAGAAATGTGTAGCAAGTATATCCTCCATCTTCTTCACGCCAAAGTGTCCCATTAATCCTCCTCCATGCGCCTCCTGCAACAAAAAAAGACGAATGGAGCTAGCTGGAATGCATAGCTTGTTAGCACGAAACACAAATCCATCATTAATGACAAACTTGTACCACGTTCTTCCTTCTTTACAATTCTGCATTATATCTTTAAAATCAGCATCATGCACACATTGATCTTTGATGGTCTCCAAACCAAATATTTGGAAGTCAAGTTGTGAAAGCATAGTATAGCGATAAGACAATGCATCAGCAATAACATTTTCTTTACCCTTCTTGTGATTAATAACATAAGGGAAAGTCTTAGTGAATTCAACCCATTTAGCATGTCTACGATTCAGTTTAGCTTGAATTTTAATATGTTTCAAAGATTCATGATCAGAATGTATAACAAATTCGTTGGGCCATAAATAATGTTTCCATGTCTCTAAAGTCCGAACAAGAGCATATAATTCTTTATCATAAGTAGAATAATTCAGACTAGGCCCACTCAATTTTTTTAGAAAAGTATGCAACAGGTTTGCCATCTTGTAATAACACACCTACTAATCCAATTCCACTAGCATCACATTCAAGCTCAAAAGTCTTATTAAAATCAGGAAGTTGGAGTAAAGGATCATGTGTCAACTCATCTTTCAATACCGTGGAGGCTTCTTCCTATGCAGTACCCCAAACAAAAGGCACATTCTACTTTGTAAGCTCATGGAGAAGTGCAATAATGGTGCTGAAATCTCTCACAAAATGCCTATAGAATCCAGCGAGACCAAGAAAACTCCTCACTTGTGTGACCGTTTTGGGCTGCGGCCAACTCTCAATAGCTTCAATCTTGGCTTTATCAACATCAATTCCCTGTGGAGTAACAACATAGCCAAGAAAAGATACTCGGTCGGTGAAAAAGGTGCACTTCCCAAGGTTACCAAACAAACGTGCAGCCTGTAGAGCAATAAAAACAACAGGTAAATGTTTCAAATGTTCTTCCAAAGATTTGCTATAAATCAGTATATCATCAAAATAGACTACCACAAATCCTCCAATGAAAGCACGTAAAACTTCGTTCATTAGTCTCATGAAAGTACTAGGTGCATTAGTTAACCCAAATGGCATGACTAACCACTCATATAATCCAAACTTAGTTTTAAATGTTGTTTTCCATTCATCTCCCAATTTCATACAAATTTGATGGTATCCACTACGCAAATCAACTTTGGAGAATATTGTAGAGCCACTCAATTCATCAAGCATATCATCTGGCCTAGGAATATGATGAGGATGGCGAATAGTGATATTATTAATGCCTCTACAATCAACACACATACGAGACGTACCATCCTTTTTAGGCACTAGTATAATAGGAACACCACAAGGACTAAGAGATTCACGTATATAACCTTTGTTGAGCAGCTCCTGTACCTGACACATAACCTCCTTCGTCTCCTCTGGATTGGTATGGTATGGTGCATGGTTGGATAGCGATGCACCGGGAATTAAGTCAATTTGATGCTCAATCCCTCGAATAGGTGGTAATCCCGGTGGCGCGTCTTGTGGAAAGACGTCAGCGAACTCCTGCAAAATGTGAGTGACAGGAGGGGGAAAAGAGGAAGGCACGTCCTCGAATGAAAATAATGCCTCTTTGCACACAAAAGCATAGCAAACAGATTTGCTGAAATCTAGCTCGTCAATATTAGATTTTGTGGCAAGTAAACATGCACTTTTCAATTTAATTTCAGAAGCAACACTAGATGGTTTATTATTAGGCTTCATTTCTTGCTCAAATTCTTTTGCCACAATCTGTTTTTCACGCTTATTTTTCTCCTATTTTGCTTTATTAGCTCTATTAATATCATCTTTCAAAATGGAATCAAGAGTCATAGGAAGCAAAGTAATATGGCTATCCTTGTGAACAAGAGTATACTGATTATTTCTACCATGCTGTACAGAATTTTTATCAAATTGCCATGGTCTACCAAGTAATAAGGAACATGCTTGCATGGGTACCACATCACATTCTACATAATCAGCATATGTAGAGATACTAAAATACACACGAATAGTACATGTTACCTTAACCTTGCCGCAATTGTTGAACCATTGGATGTAGTAAGGATGTAGATGTGGTCTTGTGGTGAGAGATAGCTTCTCCACCATCTCCATGCTAGCCAAGTTGTTGCAGCTCCCTCCATCTATGATGACGCGAATAGAACGTTCCTTCACAACTCCCTTTGTATGGAACAAATTAAGCCTTTGATTTTGCTCAGCTTGTGTAACCTGCACACTCAAAATACGTTGAGCAACTAAACATTCATACAGGTCAGCATCTTCAGTAGCCATGCATTGCGTCTTATGATCAGAATCATCTCCACCATGTTCTTCATGTGTAATAAGAGCCAAAGTCTCCTCATCATAGTCACTAGCGGACTCATACCCACCATCCTCAGTAGCAATCATCACACGCTGAGATTTGCATTCTCTTGCAAAATTCCCTCTTCCCTTACAACGACGACAAATAATATCACTTGTGTGCCCTGTTGATGCCATGGAAGAAGAAGAGCTCTATGCAGGCCCGACAGGTGTGCTCTTGGCGGATAGTGGTGGTTGTGCCTGCTTTCTTGTATCATGGCTAGAGGTGGCACCTGATGGAGGTGTTGGTGAAGTGGAAGTAGAGGATGCATGTGGTGTCCATGATAAAGATTGACCTGCAGAAAAGTAAGTTCGCGCCAATGCTTGTCGATCCTGCACTTTGCGTTCAGCTTTACAAGAAAGATGGAATAAACGAGTGATATTATTATACTCCTTATACTCTAGAATGGTCTGAATCTCTCTATTTAATCCACCCATAAAACGTGCAAGCATAGCTTCATTCTCCTCAACAATACCACACCCAATCATGCCAGTTTGTAATTCCTAATAATATTCTTCTACATAATTTTTTCCTTGTCTTAAACGCTGCAATTTTCGAAGTAATGCAGGTCGATAATATGGTGGAACCCAATGAGTACACATGCAGTTTTCAAAGCATCCCAAGTAGCTGGAATATGATATAATCTACAATGTTCAGACCACCAAACACATGCAAAACTAGTGAAAGCACAAACAGTAGCAGGAATATGTCTCTCCTCGGGATATTGTAAACATGTAAAACGTTGTTCAGTTTATAACTCCAAAGTAAGATATATATCAAGAACATATCTACCCTCAAATGGTGGAATATTCAACTTCAGTTTAGGAAAAAGGTCATGATCTCGTACCTCAGGTGGTGGTGCATTCCTACCGTTCCGATGATATTCCTAAGGACGACCTGGTGGTGGTGGTGCTGGTGGTTGCACGTAGTTCTGATTTTGATCAACCTCATCCTCGTAATGGTCCTCCACCTCTGCAGTAGCAGTAGGAGCTACAGAAGCATCAACAGCGGCACCAGAATTTTGTCGAGGGTCAATGGGAATGCGCTGTTCTCGTCCCACTTGATTTGGAAGGCGACGTTGTTGTTGTTGTTGTTGTTGTTGTTGTTGTTGTTGTTGTTGTAGAGGTGCGATTGGTGCAGCCGGCGGTGGTGGTGGAAGACACGCTAGCAATTCATTAAACTTGTTATCGAGCTTTGTTTCGAACATCTTATCAATGCCATCTATCTTCTCCATGGCCTCTTCAAATCTGTTTAGCACATCTTCTACCTGTCCACTCAACATTTGCTAAAACTTATCATGTAACTCTTTGTTCGTCATGTTCTCCCAGTCAGTCTCATCGGCTTGTGATCCTGCCATGGTTAGTAATAATAGAAACACACAAGAATATGGTCCTACAGACTACTAGGAAGTGGTGGTGTGGTGGACAGTCACAAATCCGTCAAGCAAATCTCAAATTCTTACCAGTTCTTACCAAGCAGCAGGTGGTGATCGGCAACCGTTGTAGTCAAAACACTCAAAGCCTGGATAGAGTGATTACTAGGGAGAATCAAATGTACGATGTAGATTCGCTTATAACATGGTAGCAAAAATATTAGCAATAATCAATCCAGAGATGCAAAGTTGAATAAACGCTCAACGACGGTACTGTGCTGGTCCTAGGCTAGACCGTGCTAGAGACGCAAACCTGGAACACTAAAAAAATCACGGCGCTGCACATAAACAAGGGAAAAGCACACTCTGGACCTTTTTTCGCTCCTCTTTTTTTGCGCTCCTCTTTTTTGAGAAAAATCACTATAATGGAAAGTGCCTCAAAACTCTCCCCTCATCAAACTGATAGGATGGGCATGGATTTTTTTTACTTTTTTTAGAAATCAGGGCAGCGACGATGAAAAAGTGCGACAAAAAATTACTGTGATGGCACGTGGCTCAAAAGACTCAGAAAAGCCTAAAAATTGGGTAGGGAAAAATATTTTTTCCTGTGAATATTTTTTTCCCGAAACTTACCCAGGCAAGGAAACACGAATCGGAAATTAGACGTGTGACGCCCCCAATTTGTCCTTACGCTAATCATACACGCAAACGTGTAGGATCGAGATCAGGGACTCACGGGAAGATATCACAACACAACACTACAAATAAAATAAGTCATACAAGCATCATATTACAAGCCAGGGGCCTCGAGGGCTCGAATACAAGAACTCGATCATAGACGAGTCAGCGGAAGCAACATAATCTGAGTACAGACATAAGTTAAAACAAGTTTGCCTTAAGAAGACTAGCACAAACTGGGATACAGATCGAAAGAGGCATAGGCCTCCTACCTGGGATCCTCCTAAACTACTCCTGGTCGTCGTCAGTGGGCTGCACGTAGTAGTAGGCACCTCTAGTGTAGTAGGAGTCGTCATCGACGATGGCGTCTAGCTCCTGGGCTCCATCGTTTGGTCGCAACAATTGGGTATAGGAAGGGGGAAAAGGGGGAGCAAAGCAACCGTGAGTACTCATCCAAAGTACTCGCAAGCAAGGAGCTACACTACATATGTATGCATTGGTATCAAATGGAATAAGGGTATCATATGTGGACTGAACTTCAGAATGCCGAAATAAGAGGGGGATAGCTAGTCCTATCAAAGACTATGCTTCTGGCCACCTCCATCTTGCAGCATGTAGAAGAGAGCAGAAGGTAAGTCCACCAAGTAGCATTGTGTAGCATAGTCCTACCCGGCGATCCTCCCCTCATCGCCCTGTGAGAGAGCGATCACCGGTTGTATCTGGTACTTGGAAGGATGTGCTTTATTAAGTATCCGGTTCTAGTTGTCATAAGGTCAAGGTACAACTCCAAGTCGTCCTATTACCAAAGATCACAGCTATTCGAATAGATTAACTTCCCTGTGGGGGTGCACTACATTTCCCAACACGCTCGATCCCCTTTGTCCGGACACACTTTCCTGGGTCATGCCCGGCCTCGGAAGATCAACACGTCACAGCCCTACTTAGGCACAACAGAGAGGTCAGCACATCGGTCTAACTCTTATGCGCGCAGGGGTCTGGGCCCATTGCCCATTGCACACCTGCACGTTGCAAACGCGGCCAGTGAGCAGACCTAGCAACCTCCATTCCAAAGGAAGTTGCGTTACGCGGTCCAACTCGGCGCGCGCCGCTCAGTCACTGACGTCACGAAGGCTTCGGCTGATACCATGACGTCGAGTGCCCATAACTGTTCCCGCGTAGTTGGTTAGTGCGTATAGGCCAGTGGCCAGACTCAGATCAAATACTAAGATCTCATTAAGCGTGTTATCTTGATGTAAACGCGAACGCCGACCAGGAACAGGACCACCTCTCTCCAAGGTGGTCTCAACCTGCCATGTCGCTCCGCCTCAAAGTAACAGTTGGGGCCCATCAGGAATTCAGGCCCACCACTACCTGGATGGAGCCACCTGTCCTTTCAGCCCCCACATCGGAACCACTTGTGGGTACTCAACGAGCCGACCCGACTTTAGTCACCACCTGTATAGCACATATATATGTATGTACATACCCGTGATCACCTCCCGAGTGATCACGACCCGATAGTATAGCATGGCAGATGGACTAGAATGTAGGGCCACTGATGAAGTGCTAGCAACCTATACTAAGTATGTAGGATTGCAGGTAAGGTATCAACAGTTGTAGCAACAATGACAGGCTATGCATCAGGATAGGATTAACGGAAAGCAGTAACATGCTACACTACTCTAATGCAAGCAGTATAGAGAAGAGTAGGCGATATCTGGTGATCAAGGGGGGCTTGCCTGGTTGCTCTGGGAAGAGAGAGGGGGCATCCACACCGTACTCGTACTGGGTAGCAGCGGCATCAGCCTCGGTGTCTAGCGAGAGAAGAGGGGGAAGAAACAATAAATAATAAGCAAACAGATGCATAGCGATGCATGACATGACAAGTAGCGGTGCTAGGGGTGCCCTAACACGGTATGAGGTGGTACCGGTGAAGGGGGGAAACATCCGGGAAAATATCCCCGGTGTTTCGCGTTTTCGGATAGATGAACCGGCGGGGAAAAGTTGCGTGTTCGCTATGCTAGGGATGCGTGGCGGACGAACGGGTTGCGTATCCGGATTCGTCTCGTCGTTCTGAGCAACTTTCATGTACAAAGTTTTTCCATCCGAGCTATGGTTTATTTGATATTAATTTGAAAAGATTTAAATCATTTTTAGGATTTATTTAATTATTTAATTCAACATTATCCATAATAGTGTCTACTGACGTTATCATGACGTCAGCAGTTGATGTGGTCAACCTGACAGGTGGATCCCACCTGTTAGTGACCCATTTGACTAATTAATAGTAGTTAATTAGGTTAACTAGTTATTAGGTTAATTAATCTTAATTAGTTAATTTAAACAGAATTAATTAAGTTAATTAATTAGTTAATTAATTAGTTAATTAATTAATTTCATTATTATTTATTTATTTTAATTCTTTTTTTTCATTCTAGGGCAAGGCCCACCTATCATTGGCACATGGGGCGGGGCCCAGCTGTCATAGGCCCATAGGGCCATAGCGGACCAGGTGCGCGGGCGTGCGGGGATGGGCGCAGGCGTCGGCGGAGCAGAGAGCGGGGCGAGGGCGCATAGGCCGGCGCGCGAGGCGGGCTATGGGACAGCGAGCGCGAGCGCCCACGCGCAGGAACACGAGCATCAGCGTCAGGGGGGTGGTGAGCGTGCGTGCAGGAGAGGGGGCGGGCACGGCCTTGGCAGGGTGTGCGCGTGCACGACGGTGCGAGGCACAGAGGCAGGCAGAGTGGTGGTGTGCGGGGTGCAGCAAGCGTGGGCAAGGGAAGAGGGTATGTCGGGGCCTCAACGCGGGGCCGTAGGGTCGAGGGCAGAGGGGCGCGGGGAGGAGGAAGGGGACGATGACGTTGAAGGGGACTGGGAGGAGGTCCGGCGAGGTGGCGGCACGGGCTCCGAGCGGCGAGGTCTAGCAGTGTCTGGACGGCGTTGAGGTCGTGCCCTGATCCAATTCTGGATCGGGGAGGGGTGAGGACGAGGGGGCAAGCGACGGGGTCGAGACGGCGATGGCGGGGCAGCACCAAAGACGACGAGCGGCATCG
>NC_041392.1:373062628-373070678 GCF_002162155.2 Triticum dicoccoides | reverse complement strand
TATTTTTGTTTTCTTTAACTTCCAATTTATTGTAACTCTATTAAGATAAATAATTAGTGCCTTTAGTGTTCTAAATTAATCTTCTACCATAAAAAGCTTGACTTCCAAATTAATTAGTTTAGGATTTTATAAAATATAAAAGTCATTTATTTAATTGTTTTAGCCACTGTGTTAATTACTTTTGGGCATTTAAACATGTTTTAAAAATGTGGTTTCTGCACCAATATTATTTATGATTTATTTGCTACAACTTGAACATTTTAGTTTTAAAGTTTGAAAACTTTTGATGTTTGCTTTTAATTCAATTTTGAATTTGAATCAGTTTCGAACTAACTCAAGATTAGGAAGACAAATCGTGGCGATGTGGCATCATTAGTAGATGGTTACTGTAGCTTAACTATCCTGGCGTCACAATTCTCCTCCACTACAAGAAATCTTGTCCCGAGATTTAGGAGCTGGTGTAAGGGGGAAGGGATTTGGTTACGAAATTCTAACGGGTCTTCTCGGTCTTGGTTGCTCTTCTCGAAGTGGTCAATCCATTATGTTGATGTCTTCATTTCTCTACTTCAGGTCATCATGATGTAGTACGCATCCTTTCTTCGGGATCTTCATCATACTTACGGAAAGGATAAGGGGTAACTTCGAAAGGACGGACCTCTACAAGGTTGCTTATCTGGCAGATAATATTGGGGAAGGTGGCGAAAAGTAACTCTCGAATTGAAAGTTAAGAAACTATCGAGGGCAAAGTAAGAAGGTGCAAAATAGAAGTTTCAAGCGCATAGGCAATTATTCGACGCTTGTAAAAGGGCCTGAAAAGGGGTTTAGAGCAGCGGGGATAAGTATTGTGCCTGATACCAGAATAAATCATCTCTAGGAAGGTGACTCGGTCAAACACGAGGAATAACTATGGCAAACAAGGGTGTACAGGAGAGTCGGGTATCGATCCTGTGGAACTGTGGGTTATGGGCCCACCATATGGTTTTAAAAGTAGAAAGAGCAGTGACATCTTGCATGGTTAAAATAGAAGGGTATGTCAGAGGATATCCGGTCAGTTATGTTGGCAACAACATTGGTACTAAGGGCGAGGGACGAAGAGAACCATTTTCCTGCTCGTTGAACGAGGCGGACCAATAGGCAAAGTTCTCATCCATCGGTGGTTACCGGAATGTCATCAACAATAGAAACAGGGTCTTGCTGACAGAATTGTACACTGAGGTGTTTACATAAGCAGGAGAATGATACTGCTTAGATCATATAGATCACAAGAAGGGTTAAACCAAACAATGGAAAGGAAAAATACGATTATCAGATTAAACAGAATAATGGAAAGGAAAAGGTGTTTAAACACATATTTTAGGGGTATATCCTTCCCAAGGACAAGCAGATCAAGATATCTGTGGCAGGATATAATTTAGAAAACCCTTTAGGTAAGGGGAGAGAAATTTCATGACAATACCCGTGCAACGGTGTTTGGATAATTGAGCAAGAAACATTTAGCATTGTGCTTCAAATGTTCTTATTAAATATCGAAGTACCACAGATATGCTTCGAGATAGCATTGACATGGTCTTGAAGCAAGGGTCAAACCTTGGATACACAAAGGATTCATCAAGAACAATTTATAGTGTGAGTCTTACCATTTCCTCATGGAAGAATGAATAACCTTGTTAAGAGGAAACTATATCAATAGGGCCTTCGGCCAGATGTGTGAGGCATGGCATCACCTTACCGGGTCATATAAAGACCAATGTTATAATTCTTGGATATATGTTCCAACCATCATATCTTACCGAGATTCAGATCTGATTGGAATTAGGATGCCTCAGACTGAGGATGCCTAATAATAAAAAGGTGTGACACAAATTGACGAGAAGACATTGCAAGATTCTCGGGAAATGAACTATGGAAGCAAGTTTTGAATCATGTGTTCATCATTAAACCAAGGAGAGGTTGAGGAGGTGGCTGATGGTCTCAGCCACAATTCATTGGGCTTTCCAAAAGATGGATTTCCACAATCATGTGAACAAGGAGATAACATTAGTCGGATCAAATGATATAATGATGTATGCTCGATGAAAACACACACGATTAAACATTGGTTGAAAGTTGCGCCTGAAATATGGGAAGAGGTAGCATGATCAATGTTAGAATGGCGATTTGATAACCAATAGTCTAAGAATGAAATATCGACCATTAACTTCAAAGCAATAGGGTTGTTAGAACTTCTGAAGTGGCGCATCATAGTTCAATTGTTGGTTTTCCGGTTAGAACATCATGGGGACCAAGAAATGAACGGAGATGACGAGAAGTATTACTATATCAAGAAATTTTAAGAGGTGGTGAAATTCTCACAACATTCTTGACATAAAAGATGGTAATACTCCAAGGTAAAGAAGAACAAATGTTGGATAGCAAGGAACTCAAGGTATAACACAGAACATGAACAAGTTTGTGTTGGAGGGAAGGTAATAAAGTGGTCGATGACAACACAAATCATCGAGGGCAAGGATGGTATTTCTTATCATGAATTCAATTGATATCCTGGAAGAGCTCACAATGTTGATGATGATCATGACACATTTGTCGAGAGGTTTCATGAAGATATAATCGCTCATCGACGACATCAAGCAAAAGGAAGGATGGAGCAAAAAGTTATTCAAACCACGGATACGACACAAACTCAAAATCAAGCTTGTTGTTCAAGGCGTAAGGATGAGATGATGAAGATCGACGTAATATTAGCTCACCGTCAAAATTTGTGCTCCGGGAAGAAGGACCAGGTACCACAGTTAAAATTTAGCACGATAATGATATAGCCGATCAGGCTTGGGATGACTTGAAGGGTTATTTAACTCGTAAGCAATGAAAATTACTTAGAGTTTTTGAATCTGAGTGCGGAATCAATTCGCTTATCGGTGTTCTCGAGTGACTATTAACTCGGAACCCGGAGGTGGATTGGAATTGGTGAGGATAATAGTTGATGAAGAACTCATAAGAAGTTATGTAGTTCCTTGATATTCTCAAGATACTCGATGGTATTACTCGAAGGAAGATCGACATAGGGGTTGCAGAGGTGAATTGATCTGCAGAAGACAAGTGTTTTCACTTTCCTGAGAAATGGAATCAAGGAGAAAATATGGTCGGAACCACGATTGCAAAGGATCAATTCACAGATACCAAATGATATTATATCAAGGGAATAGTTATTATTACAAGAAGCTCCCATGATAGGATATACATCATGTCCATGGGCATGAACACAAAGTTCAAGGTCGACTCCCACTTCTTCAATGTTTAGCCTTCCATTCACTTCTCATTTCGAAGAAGTTTTAGTGTTAAAATTTTATCTGGCAAAATACCATAAGAGTATGACTCGTGAATACTTTTGAGTTCACACATATTAAGGAAGGCATAGGTTCAACCCATCGGGGCATCTTAGGAACATATAGCACGAACTTCAGGGGTAATTAACACAAGCTCAAAAGTAGAGCATGGTTGACAAAAGTAGAGGATGCAATTTACCAAAGGCATTATGTATCATGTAAAGAACTCACAAGAATTTTGGTTGTGAGGGACATTTTCGGATAATAACCCGGCAATGGGTATGGCGGTCCACAACGGAGTTGATGTGAGCATCGGCACACAATCAAAAGAAGAAACAATGCAAAGGCATTGGAGTATAGAAACAACTGACTAACTCAAAGCTCAAATGCAAAGGAATTATCATTTCCAAATCAAGGGATCAGAAGCAATGCTCTGATTAGGAATGGATAAGTTGAATAGCCTTAGGGGTACAATCGACGGCAATTTCATTGGTCGAGAACCAATTCTAGTTAAAAAATGGCAGCTCAGCCGCAAAGGTAATTTATAAGGATCAACGATGATTGCGGGCATTTGTAACCATATCGAATCAAATACTCATTATGACGATGTCAAAGGATGCTAATGAATATCGCTAGTCATATGGAATTAACCATATTGCAAGCAGGTAAGGAAGATGAGGAGCAATAGGCTACCGAGGATTTCAGAAGATCGAATAGCATTTCGAGGAATTTTGAGCAACAGATAAACAACTGGGGATGAACGGATACTCGGTAAGTGCAAGGAATATCCGTAGGGGTATTCATGTGGCAATGAACTGCAAGGCAGTAGGCACAGGGTATTCTCGGAACAATAGAGAGAATTTTGGGGTATCTTGTAATAACAAGATCAACGGAGAATGATTGTATGAACGACAAGAATATGGCGTTATCCATAAGGATATGTCGGTGGTAGGAAAATGCGAAAGCGATGAGCACAAAGTTTCAGGAGAACAATGGAGAGTATCTTCGGAACCTTCTGGTGAAACAGTCGATCATCTGGAATGAAGGGGCTCTCCGGGGGAAAGTGATGACGAGATCCTAATGTTAGATTTAGTAGAATTCATTTAACCCGAATAGAAGAGAGATGAGAGTCCCAGAGTATAGACGAGGAATAAAAGATCCTAATTCCACCCAAATGACGACGTGGGCCCGTAAGACACACAGCCATGTTAGTAAAAAGTTTTGCAATGTCGAGACTCGACTTCGGCCAAGAAGTGTGGAAGGGGGATTCCTACAGGCAGTCGGCTCTGATACCAACTTGTGACTCCCCCAATTTGACTGTACACTAATCATACACGCAAACATGTACGATCAAGATCAGGGACTCACGAGAAGATATCATAACACAATTCTACAAATAAAATAAGTCATACAAGCATCATATTACAAGCCAGGGGCCTCGAGGGCTTGAATACAAGTACTTGATCATAGACGAGTCAGCGGAAGCAACAATATCTGAGTACAGACATAAGTTAAACAAGTTTGCCTTAAGAAGACTACCACAAACTGGGATACAGATCGAAAGAGGCGTAGGCCTCCTACCTGGGATCCTCCTAAACTACTCCTGGTCGTCGTCAGCAGGCTGCACATAGTAGTAGGCACCTCCAGTGTAGTAGGAGTCGTCATCGACGATGGCGTCTGGCTCCTGGGCTCCATCGTTTGGTCGCAGCAATCGGGTATAGGAAGGGGGGAAAAGGGGGAGCAAAGCAACCGTGAGTACTCATCCAAAGTAATCGCAAGCAAGGAGCTACACTACATACGTATGCATTGGTATCAAATGGAATAAGGGTAACATATGTGGACTGGACTACAGAATGCCGGAATAAGAGGGGGATAGCTAGTCCTATCAAAGACTACGCTTCTGGCCACCTCCATCTTGCAGCATGTAGAAGAGAGCAGAAGGTAAGTCCACCAAGTAGCATCGTGTAGCATAATCCTACCCGACGATCCTCCCCTCGTCGCCCTGTGAGAGAGCGATCACCGGTTGTATCTGGCACTTGGAAGGATGTGTTTTATTAAGTATCTGGTTCTAGTTGTCATAAGGTCAAGGTACAACTCCAAGTCGTCCTATTACCGAAGATCACGACTATTCGAATAGATTAACTTCCCTGCAGGGGTGCACCACATTTCCCAACACGCTCGATCCCCTTTGTTCGGACACACTTTCCTGGGTCATGCCCGGCCTCGGAAGATCAACACGTCGCAGCCCTACCTATGCACAACAGAGAGGTCAGCACACTGGTCTAACTCCTATGCGCGCAGGGGTCTGGGCCATCGCCCATTGCACACCTGCACATTGCGAATGTGGCCGGCGAGCAGACCTAGCAGCCTCCATTACAAAGGAAGTTGCGTTACGCGGTCCAACCCGGCGCGGGCCCTCAGTCGCTGACGTCACGAAGGCTTCGGCTGATACCACGATGTCGAGTGCCCATAACTGTTCCCGCGTAGTTGGTTAGTGTGTATGGGCCAGTGGCCAGACTCAGATCAAATACCAAGATCTCGTTAAGTGTGTTATCTTAAAGTAAACACAAACACCGACCAGGGCCAGGCCCACCTCTCTCCTAGGTGGTCTCAACCTGCCCTGTCGCGCTGCCTCAAAGTAACAGTTGGGGGCCGTCGGGAACTCAGCCCCACCACTACCTGGATGGAGCCACCTGTCCTTTCAGCCCCCACATCGGAACCACTTGTGGGTACTCAACGAGCCGACCCGACTTTAGTCACCACCTGTATAGCACATATATATGTATGTACATACCCGTGATCACCTCCCGAGTGATCACGACCCGATAGTATAGCATGGCAGATGGACTAGAATGTAGGGCCACTGATGAAGTGCTAGCAACCTATACTAAGTATGTAGGATTGCAGGTAAGGTATCAACAGTTGTAGCAACAATGACAGGCTATGCATCAGGATAGGATTAACGGAAAGCAGTAACATGCTACACTACTCTAATGCAAGCAGTATAGAGAAGAGTAGGCGATATCTGGTGATCAAGGGGGGCTTGCCTGGTTGCTCTGGGAAGAGAGAGGGGGCATCCACACCGTACTCGTACTGGGTAGCAGCGGCATCAGCCTCGGTGTCTAGCGAGAGAAGAGGGGGAAGAAACAATAAATAATAAGCAAACAGATGCATAGCGATGCATGACATGACAAGTAGCAGTGCTAGGGGTGCCCTAACGCGGTATGAGGTGGTACCGGTGAAAGGGGGAAACATCTGGGAAAAATATCCCCGGTGTTTCACATTTTCGGATAGATGAACTGGAGGGGAAAAGTTGCGTTTTCGCTATGCTAGGGATGCGTGGCGGACGAACGGGCTACGCGTCCGGATTCATCTCGTCGTTCTGAGCAACTTTCATGTACAAAGTTTTCCCATCTGAGCTACGGTTTATTTTATATTAATTTTAATAGATTTAAATCATTTTTAGGATTTATTTAATTATTAAATTCAACATTATCCAGAATAGTGTATGCTAACGTCATCATGATGTCAGCAGTTGACCTGGTCAACCTGACAGGTTGGTCCCACCTGTCAGTGACCCATTTGACTAATTAACAGTAGATAATTAGGTTAGCTAGTTATTAGGTTAATTAATCTTAATTAGTAAATTTAAATAGAATTAATTAGTTAGTTAATTAATTAATTAATTAGTTTTTATTATTTATTTAGTTTAATTCTTTTTTTTTCATTCTGGGGCAAGGCCCACCTGTCATTGGCACATGGGGCGGGGCCCAGCTGCCATAGGCCCATAGGGCCATAGCGGACCGGGCGCGCGAGCAACGGGCTCTACGGGCGTGGGCGCCGGCGTCAGCGGAGCAGAGAGCGACGGCGCGCGGCCGCGAGGCAGCAACAACCATGGGCGTCGCCGGCGAGCTGGGACGTGGCCTGAACGGTTATGCGGGCAGCGGGCGAAGCGCCCACGAGGCCGGTCCAAGGCGATGGCGCTCGCCGGCGGGCGGTGACTGCGGCGGCTGGCAACGAGCAGGGACTGGCGGGGCCGGCCGAGCGCGACACGGGCGGAGCGCCACAGCGCCGTGGGAGGCAGCCAGCTACGGCTACACAGGCGATGGATGCGGTAGGCAGTAGCGGGCGCGTCGAGACGGGGGGAAGCAGTGTAGGTGCGGCGATCGGAGCAGCGTCGTGTGGAGGGCGCGGGCGAGCAACGTCGCAGGTGCGCGGGGCGGGGGCGCACCAGCCGGCGCGCGAGGTGAGAGGTGGGACAGCGAGCGTGAGCGCCCACGCACGGGAACACGAGCATGGGTGCGAGGGGGGTGGTGAGCGTGCATGTAGGAGAGGGGGCGGGCGCGACCTTGGCAGGGTGTGCGCGTGCACGATGGCGCGAGGCACAGAGGCAGGCAGAGTGGTGCCGTCCGGGGTGCAGCAAGCGCGGGCAAGGGAAGAGGGGATGCTGGGGCCTCACCGCGGGGCCGTGGGGTCGAGGGCAGCGGGGCGCGGGGAGGAGGACGGGGACGATGACGTTGAAGGGGATGGGGAGGAGGTCTGGCGAGGTGGCGGCACGGGCTCCGGGCGGTGAGGTCTAGCAATGTCGGGACGGCGTTGAGGTCGTGCCCCGATCCAGCTCTGGATCGGGGAGGGGGTGAGGACGAGGAGGCGAGCGACGGGGTCGAGGCGGCGATGGCGGGGCGGCACCGAAGACGACGAGCGGCGTCGGGGGCGGCAAGCACTGG